>NW_004567117.1:45171174-45207568 GCF_000260355.1 Condylura cristata | reverse complement strand
TCTTTCTTCTTGAGCTTAAAGTGGCTCCACAGACCCAAGTAGTGGACAACCGCGCGAATTCCTTTCACTCCTGGCCAGTTTTATTTATAATGCAGTGTGTTGTTCAAAGCATAGTACCGACCAGAAGAAAGCCTAAAATAGGGCTCTATTTTACTTTAACATCCATCTTCACTTCTTTGGCATCTAAAATAGTTTAGTATGCTGTCGCCTAATGCACCGTGCAGGGAGGAGTGACTGGGGCAATTGCATTCTGAAGTTTGCATAACCATTAAAGTGTCCTCGTAGACACTGACATCTCTCTAGACATTTCTGTTTATCATAAACCTGTTTCTCCTTCCATGCAATATTTTATATATAACTATATTTTAATATTATCTAGGTATTTAATTGCAGCAACACTGATTTATAATGTGGCATATGATTCAGAATATATATATGTTAATCCTGTCGCATGTGCCTATTTAGCTGTCTAGGTGTCCTTCTTAGCCCAACTCCATAATGGCTTTAGAAGCTCATTTTTTCCTAATTCGAGAACCTTCAGCAATACTAATAATATAGATCCTCATCCTGGAGACCCTTACTTTTCTAGTAGCGCACCCATGACTCACTCCCATGACTATGACGTTCAGCATTTCCTCGATGCTAAGCAGATGTTGCTGTCTCACTGGTTGTGCCAGAGGCAGCACTTAGGGACTTGACTTGTGATTCTGGCAGTAGGGGTCCTGTCCAGAACCCCGCGAAGTCTTTCGCTCTCTACTTCTGCCTGAGGCAGCTTCCCCGACAAAGGCGGCAGTGCGAGGCCTCTGTAGTTCCGTCACATACAAAGAAATGTCAGGATGCTTTTCTGTGCTTCTTCAGAAGCTTCTCCCAGTCACAGATCAATAATAGCCTTGAAGACAGACTCGGTAGCTTTCCAGTGACACCCTGTCTCCTGCCTGCCCTGACACTGTAACACCCGGAGCTGATGGAAGGATGTGGCTATTTTTCCTACTATAAAGTAGAGAGAGATTAATTATAAAATATCATATAACACTTAGAACTATAAAGGTGAAAAAAAAAAAAAAAGGAAAGGGGTCAGGGATAGCAAAATTACAGAGCAAAGGAAAGAAATCAAAAGTCCAAGCAGAAAAGGGGAAGGAGGTGGGAGAGTGGAAGGAAGCCTCAGCAGGAGCCTGGCAGAAGGAGCGGCTGAACTCATGCCCAGTGTGTCAGCTTCACTGGCCGGCCTATTCCCTGCGGTCATGTCTTGCTGCTGATGAGCGTGTTGGACTTTTCTGTGCCTGGACAGTTAGCCTGTTTTGTTAAATGTCTCATTAAACTCAGTACATCCAGAAAGCAGAGTGGAAAGAGGCACAGTACTTTATGCAAGCGTGTGAAGCTCTTTCTGCACATAATTAGCAGAGTTTCCAAACTTTTGACGACACAGCCACCAGCAATGAAACAATTGTCTGAGCTCTGGCTGGTGCCACTTTGCGTTTCTAGAACCTGTCTGCTGTGGCTGGAGAACCCTGGTGAGGACCAGGCTGTCAACAAGGCACCTTTATCTCAGATGAACACATTTTCAGCTTCAGAAGACTTTGCTTAGCCCGTTTGATAACTTTATACTTGACTATCCTTTTACTTATAGAGTCGTTTGTAATTTGCTGTGACAAAATATGAAGGAAAAAATCTTAATGATCAACTTTAGCATGGAGGTTATATGTTGGAAATTATAGTTCCATCATCATTAACCATAAAAAGGCAGCAACTTACAAATCATGACATAAAACATAATTAGGCTTGACTGTCTTTTCATAGGTTGGAATGTCATATAATTTCACATTTGGCTCTACTACTAATTTAATCTAGTTTCTTAGTTAAGTACAATTATCATGCTTAAGATTTCCTGTTGACTAAAGGGCTAATTATCTGCTGCCCAGCATAGGGTTTGTCCTTCAGGTAATTTATTTTGATTAATGTGATATGGAATCTTTATTACATATCCAGTATAATTATGATTCATATCCAGTATAATTCAGATATGTTTACTGTTAAAACAGTCCACACTAGTCTCTGAAAAGATGCAGTTACATTTCAGAAACTAGAACTTATTTTCCAACCTTGATTTTAGTGGCATTGAAACTAGAACTTATTTTCCAACCTTGATTTTAGTGGCATTATTGGGGACTTCTTTTATGAGATAATTTTATGTATTTGGTCTCAGATATCATCCTAGAGCATCTTTGTATATGGCCGGTCAGTGTCCATGAATCGCCTTCTGAAATGTATTCTCTGCTGATGCAGAAACTTGTGGCTGATATTAGCAAACTGGCTGTTTGCTTTGCAGTATAAGACTGTCATTTTATATTTTTGCCTTACTTGCATGCATTCTGCAATCTATATTGTTGCTGGGACACTCCTGAAATATTGGAAATATATGCAATCTTCCATCAGTTTTTTTCTCTAACATAAGCAACCCAAAAGTACTCCTGTTTGAATACTCTTTCACCTTCTTCATTTTCCAATTGACCAAGCTCTCCTTCCACCCATGCTGCAGGTTCTACACAGTATCTGTTAATGTCCAGGGAAAGAGGTGGAAGTCTTCTCCACCCCTCTGCTAATGGCCAACTAAAGAGGGCAACATATTTTTTGCTTACCATGCTCAGGGTGTTTAAGTGCTGGATAGCTGCTTTGATGCTGGGTCACACCAGCACCTGTGTCTGGGGCGGCGGCGGCTGCTGTTCTCTGCGCACGCCCTCACCTGTGTAAGGAAGGGATTGGAGACAATTAGTTTTCCCCCTTCGGCTGTAAGACTGCCATCAGTTTACTGAAGTTATTGCTTCTAAGAAGATAAAATTCAGAGAGCCTTCCTAGACATGCATATTGTATCGAGCCAGAAACAGACTGCTCCTACGTAGGGAAAGCCCCAGTGGAAGGTGGCTAGAAGTTCAGCTTTCTGTGGCTCCAGCCCAGGCTCTAAAGCCTGCTCTCATAAGAGTTCAGCACTCAGTTTGGCTGGTCCCTCACGGTGGGCGGCACCAAGCCCATGTCCTCAGTTGTGACATGTCTGACTCCTCAGGCAGGAAACTCCAGAGAAACCACACTGCTCGCAGGGGTGGGCTCGGGGCAGGCACCCCTAAATGCAGTGCAGGAGGCGTGGCTCCCCGTAGACACATTTCATTAAGTTCTTCTCTTGGTTGATTTCAGAATGGGATTTGGAATTTCCTAGCACTTTTAGATCATTGAAATTCTGTATAGGGATCTTGACAGAAACAAGTTTTCTGCCATTGCAAGCTCGAGACTTGTGCAGCTTTGAACAGATTAGACTGTCTCTGCTCATATGCTCGTCCTGCCTCTGCGCATGACTCCAGAGTCTGTCTGTTGGGCATGGCTGTTGGGAACTACCTCTCTATTGGGAAAGCACCTGTTCGTGGAGGACGACTTTGGGACTGGGAGGTCATGCTGGCACGAAGAAGACACTTGCGGGCATCAGGACCATGATTGTTTGGTGGTATGGCTGGAAGGGAATTCACACTTGGGCTGCTATCGTGGTTTGATTTTCACACTTTCAATGCTGAATTTCATGAGAAGCACGTGTTCTCTGCAAGATGATGCAGCACAGATCACAGCTGTTGAGTGAGTCTCCTGACTCACTCGTGTAGAAACATGAAGAATAACGTTAAGATCCGTATTACGTAAACCTTCAGCTATCCCAGATTATAGCTGATGGAAAGGAGTTAATATTACCAAAGCCATTTTCTACTTTTTGCAACTACACATTCAATTGTGAATAAAATAAGGAAAGTTTAATTTAACCAGTATGCAGATACATTTTATCCATACACAAATGGTTTCCAAACAGATTTCTGGCAATAGAAAACAATCTGGTTATTTTACTCTCCACTCTTTAATCAGTGCTTAATTACTTTTTGTGGATGTTCATTTTTTCCCTACATACCTGGGTGAAGCTCAGCAATACCATTAAGTTAAGATCCTTATATTTGCTTATTTCAATAGAAAAAAAAGGTTTATTTCTACTCAAATTGTGGGAAATGATATCCCCAGGTTTCAAAATTGGATGTGACGATTGTGTCTTGACCTTTTTAAGTCTTTTGTTTGTTTTGCACTGGGGGTAAAGCGTGTCTTAAAAAAGAGGGAACTGTTATTACAGTCCTGAGAGTCATGAAGAGCTAAGGTTGTAAGACTGTCAGGTCACGGAAGCGTGATGAGGCCAATGCTTTGTCGGGACTGTGAGGCAGAGGCTGACTCACCCCAGCCTGTGCTGGGGGTCACGCAGTAGTCATCCCTATCTGAAGCTCCTGTCTCCCAATTCCATATGTTGAAACTCTGTGACTGGGGTTGGATGGGTCATGTGGGTGGTCACCTCGTGAATGAGGTAGGTGCCCTGATAGGGCTTGCTTCCTCTGGTCATTCTGCCAGGTGAGGAGACAGGTGAGAAAAGCCAGCAGACCCCAACCCAGGAAAGCGCTCCCACTCACGCCGGAGCAAGCTGGCACTCCACGCTCAGGCTTGCAGCTTCGAGCACTGGGAGGTGTTGTTCATGAGGTCTGTAGTTCCTTGTAGCAGCTGGAACTAAGTACCTTCTAATTTCTTACATGTGTAAGTTTAAGAATAGTGTTATTAGGATTAATAAGCAATTTCATTCACCCCAGGAAGTCAGTCTATCATTCTGAAAAACTCCCAGAAAACTAAGCAATTTCGCTTTTTGTGTATATTTTCTATTCCTTTCAAACAATATTAATGTTTAACGATTGCCTTGAGATTGACATTTTTTTCTCAATCAAGACATTCAAAAATAAAAAGACAACCTGTTAGGGAAATGCAGATTTCCACTGTGAGACATCACTAAACAAAAATAGTGAGAACAAATGTGGAAGAGGAACTGACTCACTCATGCATTGCTCCTGGGGTGTAAAATAGCACCGTCCTCCTTAAAAATAGTGTCACACTTTCTTATGAAACTGAATATACACCTACCATATTATTCTGGAATAAACGCCTGATGGCAAATGCAAAGAAATGAACACTTAGCAGCTAGGTGGATAGGTCTGCACAGGTTTTCATGTTCTTTCATAATAGCCCAAACTGAGAAACAGCCCAGAATCCCTTCACCGAGGTAAGTTGTAACAAACAGTGGTCTGTCCACACCAGGGAAACCTAGTCAGCAGTGAAAAGGAATGAGCTACTAACACACACAACTCGGCTGCATCTCCAGAGACTTAGACCAGTCACCATGGCAGAGGCTTTTGTCCATGCCAAAGCCTGTCTGCAAACACACATGTGCCTGCAAGCGCACATGTGAGCTAACCTCCCGCCCCACCTGTTGAACGCAGGCCCAGGGGTTCTTTAAATGGGAGGAAGCCGGGTGGATTCCGAGTAGAGTCCAGGAAGCTCTTCCTCGGGTTGTCCTTGCTGAGCGCGCCCTTAGGAGAATGCAAGGAGCCTCACTAGCACGTGAGGAGGGACCGAGGTGGACGTTCCTTCAGAGACCATAGCACGGAGCCGAAGTGGGTGGTTAAACTTTGTTATTCTACAGCTGCAAAAAGCCTGAGTCTCCACAGTGAGTTGGGAGAGTTTCAGTGGGGCAGAGGCTGCACCATGCTCTCTGGGCCTGTGCGCGCCTAGTCTGCTGCTCGCAGACACGGGCGGTGTGCGGCCGAGACACTCACTGGGCCAGTGGCGAGCTCACGAGAAACCTCCCCAGGCTCTAGTTTAAGCTTGGAGGCTGGGAGCCAGCTGCCCCTGCACTTCCTCCTGATGCAGACTGGGAGTCTGGAGCACCCCGGATGTGAACAGGCAAACAGCAGACCTGACCCCGGACTCGGAAAGTGTGAGTGCAGGGTGGGGGTCGGGGGGCTCCTGAGAGCTGCCTTCGTCAGACTTCTGAGCTGGTGGCTGTTTCAGGTTGGGCTCTTGGCACATACACCTGCCCAGGTGGGCTCTGCACTGGCAGGTTCCATAATTGGGCAGAGTGTGACCTTGGTTAAGTGCAGAATAGTTTTCTCAGGGGTAGGCAGGTGGGAGTCTCCAAGCAGAGCTTCAGCCCTGAGAGAGTCAGTGCACTGTTAACTTGGATTGCTGGGTGTGGCGCGTCTGGCTTCTTGGGTACCAGAAGTGTTGTCAAGCACAGATGCTCACGTGGGATGGTGTCCCCCAGAGCTGCATCTGCACAAGTTATGGAAATGCCTCTTTCTCTGCCTCTGCTAATATGAGGTTAAAGGAACATACCTGATCCTCTTAAACTGCTGGGCTTCGATGTCACTGTTCTCTGTGGGATGTAGAATCTGTCTTCAGAGTCAGCTGGACAGCGCTGAGGTCTGGAGAAGCTTTTTAAAGTCCATGGAAGTAAAAATTAGTTTCAAATTCATAATGATACTGTCTTCCTGGTGAGAATATCATTAACTTATCTAGAAACTACATGGCGTTTGGCATTGTAGCAACACAGATGTGAGAATCTAACTGACATTAAAGGAATTTACTGGAAAGCGAACAAATGACACAGTCTTTATGGTGTATTTTGGAAAAATGGGCTAATTTCGTTTAATCCCCCCCCCAAAAAAAATGTTAGGTTAACACATGCTGGCTTATTACTTCAGTAAATCAATATTTTTAAAAGCTAGGTTTTAATTCTATTGCCTTCCATATTGACAAATACAGCCCACATGAAAATTACTGATGAGCCTCAGTGAGATTTTCTAAAGAGTATGAAAGAATCTGGATAGCCACAGCTGGGTGACAGCGGAAACCAGGCGAACATGAGGCTTTCTGTAGCAGCCCTGTGCTGCCTCTTCTGTGATGGTGCTTGGTGCGTTAAAACAGTTTCAAGTGGCAGAAAAGGACCATACCAAATGATGAGTTTCCGAAAAAAATTTTGATCATTAACAAAAGGCAGTGAGAGTATACCACTGGATGCTAAAGCTGATCAGATCAGGTAACAATTCCATATGTAACTGTTAGATTCACGAAGCAATGTGGACAAGGCTTCTTGTTTATATTTCAACAACTGGGTATTTCGCTGTCTAAATCAAGGTGAACAGGAAAATGATCTAGAAAAAGGATCACCATGGCTGCAGCACCTGGACCTCCTGGATCGTTACTAGGATGCTGTAGTTCAAAGCTGAGTGTCAGTGATCAAATTCTACAACAATTTGATTGCTATGCTTAATCTTAGATTGGTTTCAAATAATTTAAAGAATAGTCGCTGTTAATATATCCTCTCAATGCAATTATTCATCAGAAAAAAAAAAATGCCTCAGACAAAAATACCCAGGTTTATTTGCAAAGACTGGATTTAAGAAGGGATAAAAGTGTTTATTGCTAATTTGAAGCCAGATATATAATTAGAAGTTATTGGCCAACAGACACCTCTTTGTTGACATCTTGAGATCACAGCAGCCAGGTGATATCATCAGGCTCATGAGAACCAACATCCTACTTAGTGTTGAGTTACTGATAATTTCATAGGCATGGGACAACAGGTCGCACATAAGATGATCAGATAAGAAAAAGTAATCCTATGAAACCACGAACTCATTACTGTACTTCAGTTTAGCTTCAGATAATCATACAGATGCAGTCTGAATGACTTCAGATGTTCTTACAAGAAATCCTATTAACATAGTATTATTTTATGAAGGATATTATTCTTCTTTGTAGATCAGTAAGTACATGCACATACAGAAATGTTAGCTTTTGCCATCAGTCATGTCAGTAAGGGGAATTTGTCAACAACATTTGTCATAAAAGCAAAAAACATTTGCCAGTCCAGTTCCTTTCCACTAGAATAGTTTCCTTGCTTTAGAAAATGAATCACCAAAGACACATAAAAGCCACTTCACAGCCCTATCTGCCTAATTTGAAATATTTACAAATAGGACATTGACAAAATGACATGACATGACATTGATAAGAATAAACAAACAGAAGGTAAAAGGCATAAAATGCTGTACTTACAGTTAAAATTTTATGTCAATGTCTGTCACATCATTCCTATCAAAAGTGGCTACCAGGCAGTTCCACCAGGCAGAGAAAACATTCTGCTTGAAAAACTGTTTAAGATTTTGGGCAAGGCATCGACTGAGGACAGAAAGAGCAGTTGTCAAAACAGATAAATGAAGTTATTGTTAGCGCAATGTGCCACTCACAGATGCCCATCATTCGTGACTGTTTGTAATGTAATTTGGGAGTGAAAACAGAGATTCAATGCTTTATTTATTCATCATTTTCTAGGGTAGTAAAATTTATGGTTTGTAGTTTAACCAGATCAAAACCCTCCTTATGTGCCCATTCCCAAAATCATTCATTCAGATGATTCATTCAAATCATTTTAATATTTAGTATTAAAATACTTGCACTATTTTAAGCATCCAGGGAGTATTGACATATGACAGTTGGCACTTTAAAAGTGTGTGTGTGAAAGGGAGGAGAGATTAGACACTGAGCAAAGACATGAGCGCTCCCTGGGAAAAGACCTTCCTAGGCACTGTCTTTGTTCTTGAGGGAGAGTTCTGCAGCAATGATCTAGCTTTGTCTTTATTTGGAGATCTGGTGTCCAGGGATGAGGTACACTCGTCTGTGTCTGTGCTCAGGCTCTACCGACTGCACTAGCGTCCAGAAGACCGGGAAGGCTGCATCATTTATATCCAGAACTAGACCTGCAAACATTCTCTGGCTGTTCACTGGGAAACGCGCCCCTCTTCTGTTCTTCTTTGTCCTTCACTGGGCAACTGTCCGACCAGGGACTGTCTGCTCTGCCCTGAAGAGCAGCTTAGTGTCTTTCCTTGCTCTACACCTGCTGCCGGCTGCACCCATCTGCAGCAGTCACACCCCAGGCCTGACCAGCTAATCCGACTGAGGATATTTTGGACATGTTTGTGGCAAAATATTTGAACTTTCAGAAAATGAAAACCTCTTGGGTTGACCAGGTTTCTCAATACCTCTCGCAGGCCGATTGCTTACACACGCTCCAGGTCCAGACAAATCAACGCTTAGCATCTGTCTGACTCTGTCCTCACATCTCAGAACTACCTTCCGGACCAGGCCCTGACAGGACCCTGCAGTTTGCTGGCTTTGACACGTGGTCTTCTGAGGTTTGGCCACTTCTGTTGAGCCCTGTGCCTACTTTCTGCTCTGTCGGTTCCCAGCTGCTGGCTAGGGGCGTCCCTTAAAATGTCATCATTCTAGGGTCCCTCATCTGCCTGCATAATGTGCTTTGAGGGGACAGTACTGGCCTGAGCCTCCCTGCCCTCCTCAGCCAGTGACAGGCAGCCAGGCTCACGCCCTTGCAGGCACTGGGTGTCTTGCCAGTGTCCCCTCCGGCACCCGCACCATGGCTCTTCCGCAGGGCGATCTAGGTGGCTCTCTACACAGGCCCCTGCCCTCTTCGCTGCCAACCTGTCTGGCCACTGGGTGCATCCTGCCACCTGGCCGTGAAGGGGGCTGCAACCACCCAGGCTGTGGCCTGGCATCCCATCCTTCTTGCCTAGCTTTTCTTTAAAAAAAAAAAAATTATGCATGCAGAAATGGGGTACAAGCCAGAGGTGCAGGGTCAGTGAAAGGATCCACCAGAGACAACGGGGAGCAGAGGGTGGTCTGCCGCGCCGTGTGGGTCACCTCCGGGGCCGGGGATCGGACTCGCGCTGAAGCGGCTGAGGCCAGCTTGCAGTGCTGTGTCCTTACCCACTGCGCCACCAGAGAGGGCCCTTCTTGCCTAGTTTTGTAGATTTTATCGTAAGCAAAGCCTCCGGCCAATCTCCAGGTATACAGGTTCGGGGGGATCGAGAGCTCAGATGCCTCACAGGCACTTTGTCCTTTCCGCCAGCCTCCTGCACCACCTTGCTGACAGTGCATGCGTTACTACCTCCCTACACCTGTAACCTTGCATGGCGGCACATTCCGGACACCCGAATGGAAGGTCAGGAGTACCCAGGATTTTACACCCCCCCCCCATCCGTCATACAAAAAATCAGGAGCCCCGGGGGTGTGATGGCGGCGCCCACAGCCTGTCCGTCTGTCTCAGAGCACAACACCCCCGGCCTGGCATCCAGGCAGAGCCTCACAGGGTCAGCTGATTCACGCCTCTCCGGGAGTGCATCCTCAACAGATCACGTGCCCTTGAATTCCTGGCTCAGTAGCTCCCTCTGAGAGAACTCAAAATAATATTTTTATAACATGGCTGTGACTTTGCAAGAGCAGCGGCTGACGGAAAGCAGCAAGTCCATAAAAGAAATGGGCTGTGACGATAAAAGGCAGAAGCCAGCATTAGCCGCAGTAAGGAATGCCACCGGGGCCCGCGGGAGCTCAGCAGCAAGCTCACCCGGTGATGCAACGGGTCGGCTGCAGCCCACAAGAAGCCCAGTTTGGCCGTAGAATAAGGACGTGACAGTTTCCACTGTGCAAAAGTTGAGGAGAGACTAGAGATGGGTGCCCGGCAGTGGCTGCGGTCAGAGCCTTCCGTGCCTGGGTGCTGGCTCGGCAGGGTCACGGCCGGGGTCGGGGTGCTGGCCACGAAGCTTGGGGAGGGACCCGTGGACGCCGCGCCGTCCATTCCAGACCCGGGGTGACAGGGTCCTGGCAGCAGCGTCTGCACATTTCGGCTGAACTCCAGATTCCCTTAGCCCCTTGTTCCAGTGCCAGTCTCTCGCTTTCTAGCTACACACTGGTGTGTGTGCACCTAGTCGCACACAGGATGCTGTAAACTCCGACATGAGTTGAGACGAAAATGGATGCGACCACACGCCGACAGCGGATGAAGCGAAGCTGAGACCCGCGCCGAGTCTGGGGGGGCTGCAGGGCGCCGCTCTGGGCCTCCGCAGCGCAGCCCGGGAAGGCGGGCGGCACAGCCGGGAGCGGCTTCTGCTCCTGTGGCTATCTTTCAGTCGGGCTTGGCACCCCACCTGTGGTAGGGACCCCATCCAGGGCAGGCACGGCCACCCCAGGAGAGACGCGAGCAGCTGCCCACGGAGCGGCAGGATGAAGGGGCGTTGCCTGGGGTCGAGCCTGCTGTGCAGGGGCTCGGTGGGTCTCGGGTCGTGACCGCAGGTGGAGCTGCACCTGCACTACCGGGCGGCTCCAGGCGTTCCCCCAAGACAGCTTAGAAGACTCCGGCACGTCAGTACGTTTAACACAGTCGTCACCGAGCCTCTCGTGGGTGCGAGACTCTGGCGTCTTCCCGATTCTGTGTGGGTTTGCCCGAGTTTGCATCGCTCCTACGGGGGTCGTGCCGGTTTACTTCCCTTTAACTTCCGGGGTGCTGCCATCCCTGGGGGGTGACGCGTCGTCGCGGTGACGAGCTGGTCCCCCTGACGTACGCGGCGGCCGAGGGCTCCCCATAGGCCAGCCCCAGGGAGGGGAGAACCTGTTCTGACCACGTGTGGCGAAGCGCTCCTCCCTCCGTCCGCGGCCCTCTGCGCCCCGACCCCAGACTCTCCCACGCAAAACGTCCCCCAGGGGCTGGCGGGAGCATGTCCTCTTCAGCACAGGATGGCCGGCCCACGAGTGAGCTGGAGCATGAAAATGACGCCGGGTCTGACGAGGTTGAAGGCTGCGCCGCCAGCCTGGGGGGCCTGTGCGCCCCCCCCCCCCCCCCCCGTGAGGACACTGCTGTCTCCTCCCAGCACGGGCGCCCCCATGAGAGCCGAGCATGTGACGGCTGGCGAGCTGGCGTGCCCACGCGGACGGGCGCATGTGGGCTCTGCGCGTGGTTTGTGTGAACTGTGCGCCTTCCCGAGGGGGGCACAGCCCCCCCCCCAGCCGTCGCCCTCCTGCGACGCCCCCTCGCGCCTCCCCAGAGCGGTGGCAGCGGCCGGGCCAAGGAGCAGTGCAGCAAAGTCGCCATCTGGCCTCCCTCCTGCAGCCAGGCTGGAGGCGGGGACGGCGGCCTTTCTATTGTGCACATGAAGCTTTTGCATCAGGTCTCGTTGTCCTTGGCCAGACGCCACCGCTGACCATCTTTGAAATTTTTATCTGCTGGAATGTATAAAACAGCCCCCTCCCGGTGCCGTCACTCCGCTCTCGGTGTTTTCCTCTCTCTGTCCTATTGTGCCCATTTTACTTTAAATCTGCCCCATGCTTCGACTATTTGTGGCTCTTTTTCCAGTTGAAAGTGACTTTTCAAGGGCTCGTGTGAACAGAGAAGGGGGGAGCAGCAGCCCCCTCCCCGGGGCCGGCTTATCCCCCTCCTCATGGAAAAGTCATTTTTATAAAAATATGCTGCTGAAAGGCCGGGCGGGGCCGAGCGCAGGCCGCCAGGAGCCGACTGAAGGAAAACGCTGGGGCCGCCCCCAGCTGCGTCAGCCCCTGCGGGCAGCCGGCACAGGTGGCCCTGGGCATCCCAGGGGAGATCGTGAGCATCCCTGGCGCCGGGGAACCCCTCCCCTACACCAGTGTTGACAGCGACTCTGTTGCCACACACCAAACGTCCTCCTCCAGTCTCAGGGTGCCTGCCCGGAGGCCGCCGCTGGCCGGTTTGAGATGGGCGAGCAGAAGCTCCATTTACCCTGGTTGGGCCGGCCGGGGCCACCTCTGGCCGGGTGGCATCTGGGCAGGCTCCTGCAGGGGGCTCGGCGTGCAGACTCACGCTGGGAAGCCCGTTCACTGTTTGGCGAGAAGAGCATAAGAAAGGCAGAGGGATGCCTCCGGGCGTGATCCTTAGGCCGCTAACTACCACTGGCAGCTCACGGCTTCCAGGTCCATCAGTATACAGGGTGTCTCCACAGAGGCCTCGGCCTTCCGTGGACCGTGACCTGGCCGGGCCCCTCGCCTCCCCCCAAGTTTGGTCTTCCACTTTCTCCCTGCCTGATGAACACCCACATCTGCACCATCTCCTGTCAGTCAGGCTCCAGCGGGGACAGCCTTTGCTCTCTAGAGGGCGCTACATACCCTTTCTGTCCACTCACTCACTGGAATGCCATGAGTTATCAAAAAAAGCGAGCGTGTTAGTTCAAACAGTGACTTTTCTCTAACTCACCCAGGACCTCTTACTGGGGTAGCAGTGGTTTGCCACCCTGTGCGCCACTCAGAGCTGCAGGTTCTCCACCTCGCAGACACCCCACCCACAGGCCTTCAGCTCCTGTCTCCGAACACCCCCTCCTGCCCCTCCGTGGCAGCGAGCCGGGCGGTGCCCTCGGGGCGTTTCCACTGGTCGCAAAGACAGTGGATCCACAGGAGAGTCACCGCCACCCCTGCTGTGTGACCCTACCAGCTGCTGCCCTGTCAGAATCAGGCTCATTGAAGGGTCTGGGCTGTCACAGACCATACGGCACAGGGTAGGAAACGTATTGAATTAGCTGTTGAGCAACTTGGTTTCTGAGTAAGTAGGACAACAGGTGTCTCTGCAACTATTCCTGAACCTCCAGGATTTTATGTAAATATGCCTGGCTTTAGTTTGCATCTTATTTCACTGGCCTAAGAGTCTTTCATTAAGTCTCTTAAGTTAAATATTCAGAGAGCCTGGCTGTGGAGATGGGTTGCTATGGTAATGTGATCCTACCACGATCTAGCACTCTCAAAACTTTGAGTTTCCTGAGTGCGTAAGAACTCCACAGTGAGCGTCGCCTGTACACTTTGGGCACAGCCGTCTAATTCCCACAGTATGTCCAACGAGAAAAACAAATCCACGTGTCTTAGACGTGTATGTTGAAAATATACTCCTGTAGGAAGAAGAATCACTAAAGCGTAGATCCATATTCTGAATACAGATGTGTGTGTGTTGGGGGGGGGGTTGTATTTCAGATCATAGGGGTAGGATGTGACCCCACTGCCTGTCTGTACTTACTGTGAAGCACATCTAGAAGTTTGGCCAAAAATGTCTCATCAAAAGATGCTGCTAAAAGGTAGCATTTTTTTTTTTAAAGATTTATTTGTGCATACAGAACTGGGGTACAGGCCAGAGGCTCAGGGGCGGTGAGAGGATTCACCAGAGACAGAGTGGGGAGCAGAACAGGCAGATCGACGAAGTACACGCTGAGGGCAGCAGCGGGCGGGTCAGGAGAGGTCTGCCGCTCCCTGTGGGTCACCTCCGGGCAGGCGGGAATCGAACTCATGTGGAAGTGGCTTTAGATTCTCAGTGCTGTGCTGTAACCCGCTGCGCCACCAGGGAGGGCCTAAAAGGTAGCATTTTTAAGTGGCATCTTTTAAAAGGACAGGTTTATTAGGAAAGGGGAAAAGAAAAAAGGCAGCTGCATGTCAGAGAGCTGCCCATTTTTAATACCATGTACTGCCCAAGAGCCGCGCTCGCAGATAGCAGATGTTCTAGTCTGACATACCTATAATCCTCATCTGAAGTAAGCGCGTCATTGCCATATAAAAAATGAAGGCCTAACTTAGGACTAGTTTTAATGGTTTTTAATTATCGTAGTTAGATCTGATTATCCATATTTCAATGATGTTGCTTTTTTTCCAAAAATACTTCCTGTTTAGCTTGCTTTAAGTAATTTTTTAAATAATTTTTTAGCTAATTGAATCTTAAAAGCCTTACACATCCACATGACTGTGTAGGGTGTGAGCAGTAGTGGATACGACTTCCATTTCAAAAAAGATGCATTGTGAAAAATAATGATCTGTTGCCAACTCTGTCTCTTATGCTGCTGTGGTCTACCTAAAGTAGTCTCATTAGTGTTTTATTTCAAAGCTATTTCCACTTTATCCTTTCTGAGATGCATGCCATTTTATGCAATACAGCACCGCCAGATGGTGAATAAAGAATCTGAGTTAGACTCTGTGCTTACGTGAGGCTGGGGACAGAGGTGGCCAGACACACGCTACGGTTTGGGTTTTTTTCCTTAGAGTTGTGATTAATTTGGCATCATGGTAATATTAAAAATGTCTTGAGAGGCCCTTCCTGGTGGTGCAGCGGGTTAAACCACAGCACTGGGAAGCTAAAGCCACTTCCGCATGAGTTCGATCCCCGCCTGCCCCGGAGGTGACCACATGGCGAGGCAGACCTCTCCTGACCCGCCCGCTGCTCCCCTCAGCAGTGTGCTTCATTGATCTGCCTGTTCTGCTCCCCGCTCTGTCTCTGGCGAAGCCTCTCAGCGCCCCTGAGCCTCTGGCCTGTACCCCGGTTCTGTATGCACAAATAAATCTTTAAAATATATATATATATGGAGAGATGAGAGAATTTTCCAGTACACATAACACAATTAAAAATTGCCTTCTGTTTCTTGCTTGGTCCTAAGTTCCACTCTCCAAACGGCACCTAACTACATTTACATATCTGTTTGGTGGCATCATTATTTTCCCCAAGTAGTTGTGACGGGCGGTGACACACCTTGTACATAGGGAAGCGGGAACAGCACATCCGGCGGCAGAGACTAGTCTCGAGTCATCTGCTCGTCGGTCTGTGATTCTCACCCAGCTGACTGGTTACAGCAAAAGAAAAGTAGCTGTCCCTGTACACTCAAGCTCTGAGCTTCTTCCCCGGTAGATTAACACTCACTACTAATTCAAATAAATATCCCCACAGTTGTTGCTTGCAAAAGGCAAAGAAAACAGACTTTGTTGTAACAGATGATGTGGAATTCTAAGTAAATGCATTGACTAGGAGAGACTGGAGATTTGGATAAGCTTTTCCCCTCCAAATGTGTTTTTTGCCCAATAGTGATCATTAAAGTGATGTGACTGTCGTGTTCCCCAAACTCTGCACTGCAGTCCCCCCTAACGGAGAACCCAGATGCATTCTCTCAAAAATATGAACTTTGAAAATGCCAGTACTTTTGCTTTAAAAATCAATATTAGGAAGACAAAGCAGAGGATCTGAAGAATACTTTCTTTTCAAAGGAGCAAATATTGGCACTGGTGAATGGTGGGCTGGTGCATTTGAATAAGGAAGTTCAGATCCCCAGGGAAGGCAGGTTTGAACTCAGGAGTATGGGACTTGGAGGAATAAGAATAAACTCAGCAGCACACTAGAGATGGCTAGAACGGAGCGTGCCCTCACGCAGGACCCACGGGGAACTGGAGGCGAGTCAGCTGTGCAGCTTTGGGGTGCGGGGCGGGGGAGGGGCCTTTGGCGCATGCGTGTCCTTACAGAAACCACCCACACGGATGACACAGCAATGGTCAGACCCCTACAGGGGGCCTGTCGATGCCTTTTGGGGAGATTCTGCTCTGTTTTTGACAAAGCTGGATGAATATGGAGAATCAAAACCGTGGTTCCAAAAAGAGGAACTAGAACAGGCAGTGAGGGTGGCTGGCCGCTTGGTAACCACCACCCTGAATTTGCGCCTTAGCCCAAAGTGTCTGTCACTGGGACATGCCAAGGCCCTGGCTTGGGGCTGCTGGGTACAAGCCAGCAGTGACGACAACTGAGCTCGGAGACGAGACCCAGGGGCAAGGGCACTGTGGCGTCGTGGGTCCTCTGATACTGGGTCGGGCCTCTGCCTCTGCGTCAGTGTAAGGCAATCAGACACCTTCCCTGGTTCCGCCGAGTGCCGCACTCGCTAATAACGCGTCTAGAGATGCTTTTCAGCATTTCAACCTGTGAAATTAATAATTGCTTATGACTCAAAGTCTAAAACATAGTAATTGCCCTCTTCTCCTCTCCATTTATTGTACTAAACATTAAAAGTAAGTAACTAGGGCCCTCCCTGGTGGTGCAGCAGGTAAATGCAGCACTAAGAAGCTAAAGCCGCTTCAGCACAAGTTCGATCCCCGCCCTGGAGGTGACCCACTGGGCACTGCAGACCTGACCCTCCCGCTGCTCCCCTCAGCCGTGCACTTCCTCAGTCGGCCTTTTCTGCTCCCCGCTCTGTCTCTGGTGAAGCCTCTCACCCCCTGCACCACTGGCCTGTGCCCCACTTCTGTGTGCACAAATAAATCTTAAAACGAATAACTGATGAGGATGTAGCCCTGCTCTCCCACCACAACACAGTGCCTGCGACTCATGTGCGTATTTATATAGGACGCGAAGCTTCCTGGCTTCTGCTTTTATTTGGCAGTATTTTGCCATCACGAATCACTCCACACCATTTCAGCCAGATCCAGCCCTGCAGGTTTACTGCGAACGACATGCACTGTCTCAGCCGCCCGGGGGGGGGGGGGGGTGACACGTGACACGTGTTCTCATTGCTGAAGTGCCGTGCGTTTCCAGGGTGCTGAGAAAACCCCCCCAAATAAAATACATATTGGAGCAGGAAAAGCCAAACTCACTGTTTTCATTCACTCAGATTAAAGCTACTGTGCAACAACTGTTAACCAGCAACAAAGTGTTTGGCTGTTGTGGAAAGGGTGGAAAGCACGTCTATATATGAGCATATGAGGAGGATGAATGTGTCCCCCACCGAAATAAAACAGGGAAGGACACAGGACGCAGCAGGCTGGATGTGGGCAGTGAAGCCCTCGCTCCTCAGGGGTGTCTGTGCAGGAAGGAGACCCCAACGAGGTGTCTGTGCAGGAAGGAGACCCCAACAAGAAGGTGGAGGATGCTGGGGAAAGCTGTACACGAGGGTCTGGGTGCAGGAGCCCAAGGGTGGGGCTCAGGGCACAGAGGCTGTGCACGAGGGTCTGGGTGCAGGAGCCCCAGGGTGGGGCTCAGGGCACAGAGGACGTTGCATGTGAGTGGCACGGCGAGGTGAGGCCGTGGTGCCTGGGACAGCAGGCTCCGGGCCACTGTATACAGGCTGGACGGCCAGTGGGAAGCCCAAGGAACGGCGCAGGCAGTGGACACTGGTGGCCAGGCCCGCCGGTCACGGGGCAGGATGGAGAGACCCCCACTGTTCACGCTCCAGGGTGTTGCAAGTGGCTCGGCCGGCGTTCGTGTGAAGGTTCTCAGCGGCACTCGGCTGGCCAGGGCCACCGGCCTGTGTCGGGAGAGCAGGAGCTCGGAGCTGTTTCCCACGCAGCCCTTTCTAGTCGGATGGGCATTGCTCCCTGTCCCCACAGCGGCTGGCAGGTGGGCTGGCAGATGCCTGCGTTGGGGAGGGAGATGGGTCGCCAGGGGGCGGGTGGCCCCCGGCTGACAGCGTGGAACCTGGAGGCTCTCACACCACAAAAAGAGCCCGCCGAACCATATCACAAACCCAATAGGCCAACCTTAGGAGTACTTTTAAAAAATCAAACTCCTTGAATACAAAATTGTGCTTGCGGGTAAACGTGTCACGATTCAGCTTGTAACAGGCAAGTACTGCAGTGCGCAGCCCGGCCCAGCCGCCGCCTCCTGGTTTGCTTGTCTCTGTTTTAAAGACTGGACTTTGCTAATTAGCTCTTCTCGACTCCTCGGGCCTCTGCTCCCCGGCCCCCTCAGCCAGGCACCCTGTCGCCTTGCTTTTATTTATACTGACCTCTGACTTTTCAATTTTCTGTTTGCTGTGTAAAATGCTAGCTAATGAGAGGATTTCAAATTCCTCACGATCAAGACGTTCTTGTACGGAGCGTGTAATTAGAATATATGATGACAAGAGCTGGGAATTTTTACCCTCGGTGGAGACATCACTGTCCAAGCCGGCTTCCCTGGGCTCGGGGCCTGGCGGCAATTAACCTCCAGCCCGGGATGAGGCCGCCGGCGCCCAGCGCCATTTAGCGGATTATTTCTCAGCCCCCCGCTTCTATCGGATGTGGCGAACCCTCAGGCTATAGTAAAAGGGCCGAGCGAGAAAGTCTCATCCTCGAGACCCCTCTTAGAAATCCATCACTGGAAGTTTCCCAGTCGCGCGTAGCCCACAAACCGCTGCGCTGACGCCTCTGTGTCCCTGCTCAGCCCCCCAGACCCTCGGGCACCTGCCAGTGCACACCCCATTTGCGCGTGTGCACACCCCATGGGCTCACCTGGGAGCGGCGGTCAGGACAGGCGCGCCCGGCCCCGCGTTCCTCACCCCGTGGCTGTCTGTGAACAGTGCTGGCCGGGGCGGCCCTGCTCACACAGGGGAGGACGCCTGAGCTAGCCGAGTGAAGCCCGCAGCAGCCGGGCGTCCGGATGTCCGCTGAGGCCCAGGCCGTAGCCAAGCGTGGCCCTGGCTCACGGTCCAGAGTGGCCGCAGCAGCGAGCAGGACCAGCAGGCTGGACGGCCGGTGAGAAGCCCAAGGAACGGCGCAGGCAGTGGACACTGGTGGCCAGACCCGCCGGTCACAGGGCAGGATGGAGAGACGCCCACTGTTCATGCTCCAGGGTATTGCAAGTGGCTCGGCCGGCTTTCGTGTGAAGGTTCATGTGGCTCCTTCTGAGGGAGTCACCGAGCCAGGGACTGGCGCCTCGGCCAGCACCTTGAGGACGCTCGGGGCCTGCGCGGCACAGACGCCCGCCGAGGACTCACTGACCCTCAGCCTTGGTGCCCAGGCCGCTAGTAACCCCATCCTTGCAGATTCTTACTTTACAACACGTGTAAGGAAATGCCAAACTAGAACACAAAGCAAAGCTTAGAGCAACACTGAAGACTCCAGTCCCGAATTCCGGCTATCACACAGCTAGTGGCGTGGGCAGCAAACCGCATTCAGGAAGCAGCGCCCTGTCGGGGTGCTCACTTAGCACAGGCAGCCAGGTGCCTTGGGGGGACCATGGCCGCTGCCCACGGTCAGGTTCACGGAGGCCGGTGAGGCGCAGTGAGGCCCCCAGAGCCGGTGAGCGGGAAGAGCCGGGATCTTTGTTCTCACACTGAGCGGCAGCCCAGGGTGGCTGGTCACCAGGACCAGGACCTGCTGGCTCAGCGGTGGCCCTGACCGAGGCAGAAGCCTGCAGGCCCTGACCGGCCTGCAAGTCTGCTGGAAGCAGCAGCGGAAGAGACGTAACCCCCATGACTTTCCATCTTCCTGAAGGGAATGACCGAGTTGTGGACATTGTTATGCTGGGAAAAGGCCACGTGAGGTCACTGACATGTAAACCACAAGCCAGCGGTCAGACTGAAGGGTTGACTGTAGGTTTCTCCTTCAGGCGAGGCTCCCAGGAGGGATGAGGCTGTGTCATCACCCACCTGCATCCAGCGGTACCACAGACAGGCCAGCCGGACGGTGCCAGCAAACGAACAGAAGCAAGTGGACGGCCCAGCAAGGAAGGTCGGCAGCCATTCTGGGACAGGGGACGTTCCGCTGTCCAGATCAGCAGCCTTTGGAATCCCTTCGAAGCCTTCTAGGTATGTAATTTCCTAAAATATTTGAAATGCCGAGGTGCATTCCCTGGTCTGAGTCTCGTTAAAGTCACACAGAGGCTGCTCTGAACTGCATTTTCCATCAGAGGTCAGAACGTTTGGCAGCCAAGGACCGCTGGTAGCTATTTCAGTGTTCACGGGCAGTAAGTCTGCTGTTCTGAGCCGCGGCCACACACACCAAGGGGCTAAGACTCCCGTGTGCAAGCACAGTGCACCCCGACACTTACTACAGTAGCGGCCAGCGGCCTGGATCGACAGGCCAGTCCAGGCCGCGCTCCCCATTTTTTCCCACTCAACTGCTATATTCTGTACGGTGGGCAGGGCTTTTCTGGTGGAATCAATGACGGCTTTTTTTTTTTTTTTTTACATTTTCAAAGACTATTTTATTGTAGTATTGCTGATTTGAACATGCGCCCAACTCAAATTTTAATAAAAAATAATTTTAAAAAGCCTGACTTTACATAAGGTATTTTTTAAATCATTTTGTACCTTTTCCATCTCAATTGTAAACCCTGTGGGCTCCCCACCACCAAATCACCCGTGTGAGATGGCTGAATTGTTTTTAAAGCAAATTACTTGAGGTAATTGCTAAATGTTAGATTTATGCAACAGGTTAGTAGGAAAAGGCTTTATAGCCACTTTTTCTGCCTTACAATGTGGGCAAATATTAAAAAATGTTCCTCCCCAAACAAACCCTTAAAATAATTTAAGAAAAGCACCTAGAATAATACAACTTTGGTACAAGATTCTTGGGAATTAATGCTTATTGAGTATTTTGCTGTATGTTCCTTTTCATAGGAAATTAAATGACAGAAGTATTAAAAAGAGCAGTCTCTTCTCCTACACCATTGGTGAGAATTGTCTGGCTCAGTCCCCATGGAGGTTTCTCAAAAGATTAAAAATAGACCTCCCAACAACCCACAAAGTCCACTCCTAGTTGTCTACCCAAGCACACGAAAGGAAGCTTGCCCTCCGTGTTCATGGCGGACTGTTGAAACAGCCGAGCTGGGGAGAAACTGCCCAGAACAGATGAGGAGACCAAGGAAATGCGGGAGATGTAAGAGACCATCACTCAGCAGTCAAAATAACTAAGGCCCGGACATTTCCTGGCTGGAGCAGGAAGCGTCCACTAAGAAAGTGGAGACAGCGGGCTACAGAGAACCCCAGCAAAGGGTGAAAGACCATCTTGAAAGCCGGGGCAGAGCTGAAGGAGGGCAACTGTCTCAGAGCGGCACGCGCCCGTTTTCACGAGGGAGCAGTCTCCAGAGAGACGCCCAGCTGAGAATGCATCCTGTGAAGTAGTCCGGCGAGGCCAGAAAATACCAGGACGAGCGGAGCACCCTGGAACCCCTCTCCACAGCTAGGAGAGGTCCTCGGAGCCCCTGGGCGACCAGGCAGAGCAAAGCCCACCCCTGAATCCCAGCAGGCGCTGAGCTGAGCGCGGAGGCCCCCAGGCCCGCCGCTCCCGGAGGACGGCTCCTGGGTGCGGGAATGGCGGCCCAGCCCTTGCGAGCTGTCAGAGCCCAGCAAGATCCAAAAATGCGGCACACTCCCTGGTCAGAGGGAAGCTTCGTGGCTTCGCGCCCGCACAGGTACGATGCCGCACGGCCGGGCCGGCCACAGGCCCCTCCCCCCCCCCCGCTGGCCCTGTCGTCTTCTTGTGACAACTCAGAATTGCGCTTGAGACAGGTGGGGGAGGTACAGTTTTATCTCTTTGTAAAGAATTTACTGTAATAAATAAATGTCCCACCGAATGCAAGAACTAGACAACCGATATATTTCCCTCTCTGAGTCCAACCCAAGTCCAGTCTGGTGGATGCCAGTGGCCCTTTCACGTCCGTTCACCGCTGTGACACACGTGGAGACGTGAACCCCGAGGGTTGCTACAGAGATGACTCCTTCACGCGTCATCTCTGACAGCAAAGTGCTGTCTCCTTACTAACGTTTCTGCCACTTAGTCAAATTCTTAAAACCTTTCATGGCGGGCCCTCCCTGGTGGCGAGCGGGGAAGGACGCAGTACTGCGATCTGGCCGCAGCCACTTCAGTGCAAGTTGAATCTCAGGCCCAGAGGTGACCCACAGGGCACAGCAGACCTCTCCTGACCCGCCCTCTGCTCCCCACTCTGTCTCTGGTGAGCTCTGTCACCACCCCCACACCTTTGGCCTGTACCCCAGTTCTGTATGCATAAGTGAATAAATCTTAAAAAAAATTTATTCACGGTGTGCTCCAAATAAGAGATTCACGTCCTCGAGGTGCACCTTCTGGGGGCTCAGGCCGTGGGCCTCCCGGGACGTTAACCGGCCCCCAGACCCAGTGCCCCTGAGGATGCTCACCCTGCCCGGCAGGCAGGAGCCTGTGTCTGTGCAGGGCAGCCAGACTGAGTCTCCTGCCCCAAGAGCGCCCTTCCTTTCAGACATGACCAAACGATCGGCTACCTCAGGGGCCCTCACAACTCTGTTCCTCCAGATGCTGTAGAATTTTCTCAAGCCTGACCCCTGCCCGTTACCCTGACCTCGTCCGCCTCTGTCAAAGGCAGTATTGGAGCCCTCCAGCTGGCCGGGCACCTGCCCAGACCTGCCCTTCTCACCCCCATCCGCCCTCCGCTCAGTCTGCCCCTCGGCCTCCGCCTCAGGCGGGACAGAGGGGCAAGGGGCTGACCTCCAGGGTCAGCTCCCAAGCCACCCTCTCCAGAACATTCCTGGCTGAGCGTCTGCTGTCAGCCTCAGCAGGCGGCCAGAGCGTGGTGTTCCCCCTGCACATTCCAGAAGCCTCTGAGTGTAGCCTCAAGCAACAAAACACGGAATTCAGACCCATTAAGTCCAAGACCAAGCCTCGCCTGCGTTATCACTTTAGGGCCTTAAACATTGGTCACGTGGCCTCCGGACCAGAGTTCCCGCAGGCCCACCACCCACCTCTTCGTGTTCCACTAAACGCTCTCTACAACTTGACATTCACCTTTCACTTACTTCTCCGTGTGCTTTCTTGAGGTAACACTGGTTTGCAATACTGTACGGTTCAGTGATACAGGCTCTCACCTCCCCAGAAGCAGGTCACCACCCCCCACGCCCACCAGTGGGCTCATAATCCTCCACCTAGTCCTGGCAATCATTTTTCAAATAAGACACCAAAACCATTTGCAAGTGGGAAAAAAAGTTCTGCATGACAAACAAAATATAAAGGCAGCTTGCAGAAGGGAAGAAAATATGGACAAACCATGTCTTATAAGGAGTTAACAAAATATATAAAAACTCATGTAACTTAATGTCCATCGCTTTCCACTCAGATACGGATTTGAATAGGTGTGTTTCAAAGACAGATGTGGATGAAATGTATATGCGGAAATGCTCACCTCATCCATCATCAGGGGGTACAGCAGAGCACATGAAGCCAGCCTCACGCCTGTTAGGGTCACCACTAGCCAAAGGCAAATAGGAACAGGTGCCGGCAGGCCTGGGAAGGGATGCGTACCTGACGCCTCAAATACTCGATTGTGGGGCCAGTTCCACAGAGCAGACACGTACGCGAACATCAGTGTGTACACTGAGTCGCTACACCTCTATTTGCGCTATGTGTTCGTACTGTATGTTGTTTATTTTGATGGACCTAAATAAAGCTATTTTTAAAAAGAAAAAAAATCTGGATATGAGATACATTAAATGGAATAAGCGATTTCTGACCACAACCTGTAGTGTAATCCTTTTTGCTAAACATGAAAAACAAGTTTCCTACTGCATGTGTTTTTCAAGTCAAACTGTACATTAAAAAGAGAAAATGTACTGCACAGAAATAAAATTGATGGATTAATAAAGTATGCAGTGACCTAATGTTAAATTCTACATTTTCAGAAAGCCACATTTATCAAAATTATGTGTCAAATTTTCTAACATTAAGAAAAAGCATTTGTGGGGCCCTCCCTGGTGGTGCAGCGGGTGAAAGCACCCCATTATGAAGCTCTCCGAAACCACCACACTTTTGATCCCCGGCCAGGGAGCTGACCTGCATGGCGCGGCAGACCTCTCCTGACCCGCCCGCTGCTCCCCTCAGCAGTGGGCTTTGTCACAGTCTGGCTGTTCTGCTCCCCACTCTGTCTCTGGAATCCTCTCACCCACCACACCTCGGGACTATACCCCAGTTCTGTATACATAAATAATAAATAAATGAAAGCATTTGCTTTAACTGTGTCTCTGTCCAAAATCAGTGCTCGATAATGGCTTACTTGGGGGTCAAGAACGATTTACAGTACCAGGAAGTCTGAACACACTCGCAGAATGCACCATGTGCAGGCCCTGTGGCGCAGCCACACTCCGTGTGGAAATGTCATTGCAAAATCAAGATACGGGGAGGAGACCGTCAATGCAATGGCAGGCACTCCACCCCGAAGGCACACAGACAGCGAGACAGACAGCTGGAAGGTGACCGCTCCAAGGTCATTCCCTTCCCCTCAGCCTTTAACCCTAGAAATCGGTGCAGGCAGGCAGGGAGGGGACACGCGTTATCAGTACACCCCGTGTTACAGCGAGGCACCTGAGAGCAAACTGTGAGCTAGAGTCAATTTCAGTCCTGCATCTTATTCTTTATTATTGGCTTTGCTACTTTATGCAAAGTAATTAACCTTTCTGAGCTTCATTATAATTAACTCTAAAATGAGATTGTCTTTGACTTAAAAGATGCAGAGAATTCAGCAGTTAACATACTGTAAGCATTTCATACACGGCAGGAAATTTAGTCCCCCTTAGGTAATATCATCTGCTCTTCCATCCCCAGCAGATTACCTTTCATTATACCCCTAACCTTTTTATCTTTAGACAATTTTTTATTGCAATACATTGGCTTATGACCTTATAGAAGTTTCAGATAGATGGCATTACAATTCAACATCTACACAGCACATCACCACCAAAAGGCTCCTTTCTGCCCCTCAACATACAACTGACCCCTTCTAGAGACATAACACACATTACCCAAGCTGGCTATGTGTTGAGAATTTCTTCCTATGTTAACTATGTAACTTAGAAGTGGAAAATGATGCATTGAAGTATACAGTTTTCAGATCTACATTCAAAACGTGTTTTAAAGTGGTCAGTAAGCTGGAATGTCATCATATAAGCTACAAGCATGGAAGATGGCAAAGAAGTACTCACACACAGCTATTCCAATTTGCTTAAAGAACATGTCAACATTATACCTACTGTTAGCAAAGGAGTGGACAAAGATGACTTCAGCCCACTGAGGGTCTTGCAATCCTACAGACAAGTGGGATGTCCATAAAAAAGCAGAGGACGTGAGGACACACAGGCTGGACGTGAAATTAATATGAAAGCATGCAGCCTCCAGTTTCTGAGACTGGACAATGTAGTGTTCAATTGGAGTAACACTGTGATAGAACATCAGAAAGGTTCAGGCATTTAGCACTGAAAACCAACACATGTGTATTCCACACACTGGTCCACAGAAGGACGTAGACTGCTAATCTTAGTTCCTATTTTAAGGGAAGAAATCAAATACTGTACAAAAATGAACAACAATGTAAGAAATTAAAGACCCTCAAAGATCCTAAGAAATGATTCAGGGAGTAATGGGAGCTTCTGGGCAAAGCAGAAAGTCTGTTCAGTTAAGTGCTTGGTTATTCTTATTCCTCCAGGGTCACAGGCAAAATGATAGGACAGTGCATATTATATTCAGGTAACTGCAAAGTTAACTCAAGGGAAAAAATCTAACTTCTTGACCACAACTTCTACAAAATGATTAAACATACAATTCCATAAGGTTCTACAAACAGCAGCAAATAGTGCCAATGATCACAGAAGGGGTAGGTGTATTGACAGGTACAGGAGTAAAACAACATGAGAACATAATCCTCAAAATGTTCAAAGAAGGGAAATCAAGAGAACATTAGAGTTGGAGAGGCCTGTGAACCAGTGACATCCTACTACACAACAATCTCCTATAATTTGGATCAGTTAATAGCTAAGTGGAAATAGGTGGCATGTGGCCAGTAGGGAAATGCGGGAAAATGTCTTATTGATCCAGGCAGTCTGCTCATCCAGATGAGATTTCTGTGGTGAGCTCCAGAGAGGACAGCCCTGGGTTTGGGTTTGGTTTCATCCCTCTCTCATTCGAGAAGACTGAAATTTAAAAGCGCGTTGGCAGCAGCAGTGATTAGCTGTCCTCTGTTTTAGCTTTGTCTCTTTGACAACTGAGGAAAAAAGGTTTATGAACAGTCAGATGTGTACAACTAATCTAACTGCCACATTCACAAAAGGTAAAACTCCACCTGTGTCACACGCTGTGGGAACTTTAATTTCTGCAACAGCAAGGTTAAGAACAGGGGAGCGTCATCGAGTTACAGGTGTCTGCTTTGTTCAGTGACTTCAGTTTCCTTGTGAGAGTGATGGGAAGAGACAAAAAGTAAGACACAGCCCAGGTGAACAGTCTCAAAACCACCTCTAGGTCATGCAAGAACAAAATACCTGCTCCTGTCCATTGCTCCGGCTGGAGAGAATTTCTTCCGAAATAACCACGGCAATATTAGACTGAATCTCTTGTGCTCTCATCTCTTATACCTTCCATTCACCTACCAGCAGACTAATGACAACCTGCATTTTCAAGTCTAGGGGCCCATAGGATTCCTGGTCAAATGGCATTAAGAACAAGTTTAAGAAACAACTGTGTAAAGACAAGTAGCAACCCTATAAGGATTGATTTTTACCAAAGCCAACACCACACACATGAATCCCACGATCTGTGCACAGAAACTTCCTACTACAGTTTAAACGGGTGAGGATGCCAAGCCATATATCCAAGGTTATTTTTAACTCACTACATCTTTTATGTAGTTTGTTTTACCTTTAATTGGGTGTCGAAAGGAAACCATAATCTCATTGACATGGAGTTAGATTTTCTTTCATTATGTAAATTTTAAATAATCTGGGTACTATAGGGTAAATAGACATTAAACTCAAATACTAATGGTGAGAAAAGCCCTCTCTGGGGAGGAAAGGAGGGAGAGGTTCAGAGAACATGGCAGCAGTGGTATGATCCCAAGGATTTCTAGAGGTCTGATGCTCTCCCCTTAAAACCCTTGAGGTTACAAACCTCAGTAACTGAAAATTAGATAAATAGATCCCAATTACTCACTTTTGGCTTCCCCAAATGTTAACTACTGATTGTGTTGAGTAAAATTGTATGGATAACTCAGCACATTTCACTTGTTATTTATACTATATATTGTGTGTTTATAATAAAGCTAGAGAAAATGGGGAAGAGGCATTCTAGCAACAGTAGGGAAAAACAATGGTGTGTTTCCAGGAACTGTCCTGTTAAACTTCACTCGCTACCATTTGGCATGCTATCTGTAGGTACCGTACATGAACCATAGCAATTTTGATGTGGGATCACACCACATTCTGTTTCAGCATAAAGATACCTGACTGTGATGAACATTTCTAATATTTTATGAGCTCTGAGGATAATGTACCCAGTCACTGAGGGGTAAAACACTCCTTTGCTAGGGTTACTGTGGTCTAAGCGCTTCATATTCAAAACCAAGAGCTTCAGAAATTACTGAATTTATATTGGAGATGGACCTTTAAAACCAGTCTGGCACCTTATCCCCTATATGACAGGCGACTGAGCAGAGAACTGATTTCTGCTTCTTTTCCAGGAAACCTGGCCCAGAATAAAGCTCTGGGGTGACTTGAAAGACAGGAAGTCAACCATGTTTTCAGAATAAACACTGGAAGAGATGAAATGGGGTGACAAGTCTCGAGGCAAAGGAATGAATGTCCCCAAACTAGCACAGGGAATGGAGTCTGTTCCTCAACGATCTGTGTACTTTGGAGATCACTGAGACGTGACTGTTGGCTGTGGAAAGGAACTCCCGTAAAGAAAATGCCCAAACACTTGCAAGAGTCTTTGAGTTCTAGTTAAAATTGGGGATTTCTTAGCTTGAGACCTGGTGTCCTAATTTGAATCCCGATGTCAGGCACATGACTTACTCTATGTATGTACACACAGCCTCTGCATGGACACCCCCCACAAGGGAATGGCAAGACTGCACCAGGGAAGCGTGTGTGTTTTATTGAGGTCCTTTCAAGGAAGGCATTGCAGAACATTAAGTCACAATGTTGCAGTTATTAGATCTTAGCAAGCAGCATAATTAACGATCTGTTTAAGTAGGAGACACTGGAGAGACTTAGAAACTAAGATAAAATATGCATTCAAAAATTAAGGTATGCTTTGGTTTTCAGAAAAGCATGTCACAAACACAGCTTTATTCTTCCACTCTAATGTCATTTTGGAAGTACCGTGATTCTGCGGGGCCATCAACAAAGGTGCCACATCCATCTTTGTCAATTTCTTACAGGAGTCATTAGTGAAATGTCACCTTCTGCATTTTCCCACCTTGAGGATGGAAAGATTTCACGATTTAAAACAGCAACCTCAGAAACAATGCCTGATGATAGAATTGTGTAACTACAAACCCTGCCCCACTGGAAAAATCTCAAAAGATGAATGCTGTTATCCAAAGTATATTATTATTGCAAAATATATTTATTATTCCCTCCCCCAACTCCCTGGATTACTGCCCTATAGACAATGCAGCCACACTGTTCCAATGAGATGATGCACGTGACTTTACATTATCTAGAAATCATTTTGTCACAGTATAAAATCTTGACTTTGGAGATGACGAACGAATTACAGTGATATCAGCCCCCACCCTTCTACACAACCGGACAAAGAGGATCAGCATCTGATGTGGAATCACGTATCGGAGGCAACCTTGGTAAAGGCGACACATGGGATTTCAAGGTACTTTTATGGCTGAATCACATCACCTGCCTCAAATGATGGTAAATAGGTTATTATGTGTATTGGATGGCAGAGCTAGCTGGCATCATACATCTATCAAACTAAAGATGATTACAAAACGAACACAATTACAATCAACTTTAGTTCTCAGATAAGAAAAAAAAAACACCCTCTCCAAACACATTTGACAACTTTTCTGAATTCCAAATTTTAGTTTTATAAAAAGGTATAAAATGTAGAAGAGCAGAACTATGAATCTGCTCTTAAGTTTATTCTTATTCAATGTTTTCATTAAGATAGGCTATCAGGCCTCCCTGGTGGCGCAGAGGGTTAAAGCACAGCAGTAAGAAGCTAAAGCCACTTCAGCATGAGTTTGATCCCCGCCCTGGAGGTGACCCACATGGCGCGGCAGACCTCTCCTGACCCGCCCGCGGCTCCCCTCAGCAGTGTCCTTTGTCGATCTGCCTGTTCTGCTCCCCCCTCTGTCTCTGGTGAATCCTCTCACCGCCCCTGTGTTTCTGGCCTGTACCCCAGTTCTGTATACACAAATAAAATAAATCTTTAAAAAAAATAGGATATAATTCATCAGAAGCACTGACACCTTGCTTGTCTCTAGAAAGTTTGAATCACAGCAGCGAACTCAGCTCAGTGAGGCTAATCATTGAGCAAGCAGTCTGGAGTCCAGGGGACAGGGCTGCATGGGCTTTGTCCATGGTTCTGAAGGCAGTCACGTTCTCGGAGAGACAGGGACACAGTGACAAGCTCTGAGCAGCTGGAAGCACCGTCTTCTCTCAGTTTGTAAAGTAGTCTCCCTCTGAGGTCATTATCAGCCTCCTTATTTCTGCTGAAACAGATGTTGAGCGACTCAAAACAATGTGAATTGATTCCCATAAACTTCGGAGGGCCGAAGTCTGAAGTCAGTTACTGGGCTGCAAGCCATGCGTCATCCTCGCTAGTTCACTCTGGCAACTCCAGAGAGACCTTCCGTGTTCAGTGTCTTGGGGCAACATCATTGTTGACCCACAGCCCCTTGCTCCATCTTGAAAACCAACTGGGTGACAATTTATCTTCTCTCTGGCCTCTGCTTCCACCCTTGGATTTTCTTTCTCAATCTGATGTTCTTTCTTATGAGGATGCTTGTGATTACACTGGGCTATTAAGATAATCAGAATAGTCTGCTCATCTCAAGGTTCCTAGTCACACCTGCAAAGTCCACTTCCCATGTGAAGTAGCATATTTGCAGAATTCAGATATTAGGACACAGACATCTTTGGGACTGGGGAGGCCCATCGGTGTGTGGTCTTCAGCCTACCCCAGAGACTATGGACAATTTCTTGCATGTATCATAATGTATGCATAGTTTTAATAGTGTTTTAGAATTTTACTAGGTCCTACCACAGCATACTAGTTGTGTGCTTTGATATAAACTTGATGTAACCATGCCAATTACATACAGAGACAATATTTCTATGGGAAAAAAATGAACACACAATGACTTGTGCCACTGACATCGTAGCTTGGGTCTATATGGCCCTTAGTATCTCTTCAAATGTTAACAGTGCATTAGCTGATTCTTATGTGCCTACGCTCATTTTATCTTTGAACTACAATCACAGATTGAATGCTTTCATTTTTTTTAATGCGGACATACACACATAGACATAAAGCCTTCAGAGATACTGGATGAGAAAATGCAAATAAATATATATTATGTGCATTTTTATGTATGGGCTTGGGTCAAAATGTTTAACGTTTAACTAGTTTTCAGGAATTTGTAATTACCGTACTGATGAGATTCAGGTTATGAGTTTACCAGTGCTTGCAGTTTCTATAATTCCTTTATTATTGAGGCTGAGCAAAATAATTCCCTTGATAGCATAAATTAATGAAATACTGCAGCATGCTAAACTGGTGACTTTCTCAGATTTCTTCATAGATCATTATTGCTGTCTGTCTGTGGAGGCTTATAAAATTGGGAGGTTTCATGGTGTTCTTGCATCTTGAGACAGATGTTCTGAAATAATTTTCAATTACATGTCCAATTTTACAAGTCTAGAGTAGATTGGCAAGAGAGAAGGGAAAGCAAATTCCAACCTGTCTCGCTTTTTGCATGTGTCTCAGTTTCAAAGGATTGTTGGACCCCTGAGGCATTTCCCTCTGAACCCCCACCCCCACCCACCCACAGGACTCCAGCTCTGGCACGTGAGCATCTCATCGTGTCAGCAAAGGAAGCTCACGAGCACTGTCGACAGGCAAGTCACCGAGGTGGACATCTGGCACACTCTGTCCTTCCCCCCATTGGTTCTTGAGTTCAGATATGAAACTCACATGCAGATGACTAAGGGCAGCAGAGGAAAATGCAACACTCTGTCTTCCCTTGGAGAAATCAGGAAACACAGCCCAGAACGGAAGCCCTGAGTGGGCACAGCCGGCGAGACGGCCCGGACGGTGCCTTGTGCAGACCATTGCTCTGCTCCCACCTCCTCCCTACTCAGGAGGCCTCCAGGAGGCTCAAGTGTGTGCCCTGAACCTAAGGGCTAATGCCAAGCGGGTCCAGCAATGGTGGTACTGACACAGCCAGAGAGGGAGGAGATGAAGGGCGGGCCTCTCACCCTCTAAGAGGCAGGGTGGCCTGTCTCAGGGCAGCAGCCTCGCTCAGCCCCGTGAGGCTTCCCAAGGAAACTCGGGCCTCTGCCTCCTCGCCAGCCCCGGGCACCCAGCCACCGATGCCCCACGGCACTGCTGAGAGGGTCGGCTCATGCCTACAGTGAGCACAATCCAGCTTTCACCTGCCCAAAGCCACACTGACCCCGTTACAGAGGGAAGTCCATATCATTTTCCACACTCACCAGGTGGAGACAGGTTCTAGACAGTAGCGTCTAGCATCTAGCATCTAGCGTCCCCTGGACGCTCGGCCCTTCCCGCTCCCCTGCAGGAGGGCCTGGGGGCTGGGGGGCTGCAGGTCCCAGCAGAGTGTGAAATGCTACTCCCGCGTCTTGTGCATTTGCAGCGACTGTGGCGACATGGTGACACTGCAGGAAATGGGACGACCTCCTGGGACAGGGTCAGCCGTCACTCCCGGTACTCAGGACGTGGGAATCCTGGGGTGGTGCCCAGCAGAGCAAGGTGTGGCTACAGCCCCCCTCGGCCATCGCTTACGCATACAGACACATTATATACTGTGCGCGACTTACACACAGCACCGATCCACACAAAGGCGTGCAGTTATACATACTTGTGTCCATATGCCTACATGGGTATTGTACACCTTACATAAATTCAGACACACACATAGCTATGAATATGATATCTGTGTGTGAATATATATCTCTAGACGGTACATGGTAAAACATTTTGACGCAGGTTATTTTTCTTAAGAATTACTGCTCCAAGAACATGTTAAACTCCAGTGACTGTAGACCACCATTTTTTCCTTCTCGAGTGCATTTAAGTTTCAAAGCAACACCCAATGTCCATCCTGTCCTAGCAGGAAACAGTTAACACTAAAAGCATATGCTGCTTTGCCTCTGAGAGAAAAGCTGTAGTTGCCTGCATATTTTTTCATTTCACCACACCCTGGCCAGGGCCCGGACATCTTAGGACAGGACAGAGGCAAGCTGCCGAGGCTTCCACGGCACCGCCTGGCACCCCAGGACGGTCTCCTCGCCCCGTAGCGTCCCTCACTCCTTCGTGTGCTAATCCCAACTCTTAATCTCATCAATAAAGTCTTCAAGCCATGTGTGAGACTCAGCGCCGGCACACAAGCCTTAAAAACAGACACAATGACACCTAGTGGCTCCCAGGAAATGCATTTGCTTCCAGCCACGTAGGCACAGAGCGTGAGCTCAGAGAAGGACAGCAGCAGCAGATTCGGCCCGGCCATCAAAGGATAGATGTGGCCTCCACGCCTCTGACCTCACCTTCCAGAAGGCCAGGCCGTGTCCACTGCCCGGTGACCTCTCTCCTCAACAGGCTGTTCTGTGCTGACAGGATACACCTGAACGCTCCACACCAAAAGCGCTCCTCTAACGTGAAGCAGTCAGTGAAATATTACCAACTGGGTTGTTGGTGTTGACGGAGAACCCCAGTAAGCGTCGAAGAGGCCCTTCCTATTTCTGTAGATTTAGGAACTCGCAGTTAACAGAACTAAACGAGGTGCTGTGCTTGTGTCGTGGCAAGGTCACGAGCAATTCATCTCCATCTTTGCCAGCTCTGCCGTGGAACGACAGCTCGCTCAGGACGGTGCCCCTCGTTGAAACGACCAGAAGGGCGTCCTAACAGGACCTTTGTGTCTAATGTCCTATTTGTCATACTCAAATGTCAGACTGCGCATGAACAGTCATGAAGGGTGACCCCGAAATTTAGTTCTTCTTTTGGCCCCAAAAGGAGTTCAGCTCGTGATACCCGCAACAGCCACTTAATGCTAAGGAGAGCAAAGGCGTGCAGTGTTGACGCTCACGGCCTCACACACACAGGGCAACCCCCTGCCCGCTCCAACAATGTGCTACTTGGAAAATAAAAGCAAAGCGCGTTTTCGCCTGAAACACCATGGCGCGGTGTGTGCTCTCTGCTGTGGCGTGTGGGGACTGGGTTTGGGCGGAGCTGGGCCCAGTTCTAGGCACTTCCCTGCCTGTGTGTCCTCAGGCAAGTGGCTGAACAATCAGCTTCAGCCCAGCTCCCTTCCCGGGGATCTCATGTGGCTGGGACGGGAGCTTTACCCCTACATAAGGTAGAGTTACAGTCGTCAGTGTCACAACCAAAAGCCATTCACTTTCTCCCTGACTATCAAGTTTCAGAAAGTCATTTTCTTTATCTTTTTACTTTATAAAGTCACTGGATTCATTAATCACATTTTCCCCCTCCACATATGTAAGCTCACCAGGAATAAAAATCCTGGTTACAGTGTCCAGAAAACACTGAAATATATTCATTAAATATTAAAAAATGCAACTTTAAGTCAAGGAAGCAGTTTCCAGAAGGAAAAGTTATTTCATTCACCTCTAAATTATGTTCTTGAATGACACCACGTTAATTATGTTACAGAGTATGCTACATACTTAGGGGGAAGCAGAGAAAGGCACAAATAAACCTTCACTACATTTGAATTCATGTAGGAGTGAGCTGTGGACCCCATTGCAGTACTTTTACAGCATCTGATTAGTGATAAACCGCTATTAAGTTTCTAGTGGGAATTACATATTAAACATGACCCAACTTGTGTCTACATTATTAATTAAGATCATCGCGGGGAAAAAGCAATTTATACATCCTAACATATACCCTGTAGGAGAAGCCATAAATACATTCTTTATTAAAGGCAATCAATTCTCTAATCATCTAATAAAGGCAGAGGAAGTTCCTGCTCAAGTTCAGTGCATTCAAGTTCATCCAGCCCGAGATCTCCAGCCACGCTACAGAATCTGGACCAAAGAACGTCCATCCCATCTCAAGGCAGAAAGAACTTGGAAGAAAGGAAAAGCCACACAATCTTCTCCGAGCCACAGCTTGTGCTTCATTTTTCATAAGCTCATGGTATAAAAAATAAAACAACTATAGCTCAAACATAAATATTTAGAAGGATATTACGTGAAATTCCAAAGAATAAATCAAGACAATCTATGCATATTCATGGGCTTCAAACAATGCATCTCTCTATTTCAATTTAGTGAACATTAATATCTACTTAAATGATGAACATAAAACACACAAATATGTATGAATTTCGATGCGTGATGTTAAAAGGCCCCAAATTTCATTGAGTCGTTAATGACAATATAAATATAAACAGGACGAGGGCATACTATCCTTTCCCTGAACTGCCAAAATACAAATATATACTTCTAATAAGTTAAAATGGGAATCAGTTTATTACTTGTAATAAAGTTGCAACAAATCTAACCTTAATGTTAATGAATGATATTCTGGGTTATTTATCTTTCCATCCTAGCCTTTTTTACTGGCTCTTCCTATTGATTTTCATTTTTAAACATCTATCTGGATGCAATCTGGTTATGTTCATTTCACCTACGACACAAAAGCCCTCCAGTGTATTAATCACAAATGAAACCGTTCTAAGAACAATCCCTTGTTCATGTTTGTTTAACTACAACTCGGTGAAACAACATGTACTCCATACATCCGACCCATCTGTATTCAACACGAAGGTTTTCGTCTGAATCTACAGACAGTTCTTATTATGAACTGCTGGCAGCAATTCAAGCCATTGGCGAAGTTATAAAACTCCCATGATAAATCCAAACCAGTGACAAACCCTAGAAATCTGACTGCAGAATTGAGGCTCCCGGAAGGGAATGGAGCGAGGGGGGCAGATGGACTGTGATGGAGGGTAAGGGGGAGCTGGGGGGAGGGGGTTGGGGGGGAGCATCTGGAGGGTGTGAGCGTGTAGTCCACATCATGTACAGTGTTGTTAACGGGAGAAAAACCTGAGTTGATGACATTGGAACTATTATGGGGGAAAGTGGGAAGTGTTGACATGGTAAATAAAGCATTATAGGATGAGTAAAGGATGACTGTCTGTATGTTAAGTCCAGAACTACTTTCAAGAATCATGTAAAGGATCTGTTCATTTCACAAAACCCGAAAGGGGTGTGCACACCACGGTGCCCAGCCACTGGGCTTCTTCGCCATCAAACAAGCAAGCAGACACAGATGTTGGAATTTTGTTTCCAGAAGGACTTGGAAACCTCTCAGTTCACGTAATCTCAACACCAAGTATTGTGCTCACACTTGCCCTCCCTCACCGCTGCTGAGAACATTCTGTCCCTCATCACCCCAACACCTACTGTGACTCCCCCGCCACTACTGCACCAAAACAAGATACTTTTAACTAGAGCATGAGAACAGTATCACACAGAATTATTCAAAGCAGGTGCTGCCAATTAATTCAGGACTTGAAAGCGCTTTTCAGCTGTTCTGCATCCCCCCAGGGAATGCAGCCAGAGGCAATTTTACCTTTTCAAATAGTCTTACATAAAGCCTCAAGGCTTCTGAATATAGTATTTTTCTAAGGGTTCTATTCCTGCCAACCATCCGTAATGGCTGGTTGTTTTACATTTCTAAGCTACAAAACACTCTATCATCAAACCTTGCTCCTGGCTTCATAAGGGCAAAAGGTTTCCAGAAATTGAGACTGTTAAAAATCACGAGAGATAATTTTCAGTTAAATATTAAGAGCTAATGTTATGGAAACTAAAATAACACTGAACGATGCAAGTGTAGCTTCGTGCTTTTCTGATGTCTGGCTCGAAGCTGAATGCTTTCCTGTCATTACAACTCATTCTCTGTTGGAAATGTCTCAAGAGCAGAATCTATAGCAAAAGCTAAGCTGAACTCTATGGTCTCTGACTTGTGGGACTGATAGGAGCATTCTGGAATTCAGCTGCTGTGGTGTGCTGCAGTGGCCGTGTGCCCCGTCACCAGCAGCCTCCTCAGCAGAGCCAGCTGCATGACTTTCTGTCAGCCTGAAGGAAGACTAGTCATGGAA
>NW_004567117.1:45160479-45170780 GCF_000260355.1 Condylura cristata | reverse complement strand
GAGGGCCGATAGTTTTGCTTCTCATGTTGAATTTGGCAGATCGACGAAGCACACTGCTGAGGGGAGCAGCGGGCGGGTCAGGAGAGGTCTGCCGCGCCCTGGGGTCACCTCCCTGGCCAGGAATCAAGCTCGTACTAAGGTGGCTTTAGCTTTGTAGTACTGTACTTTAACCCACTGTGCCACCAGGGAGGGCCCTATAAATAGAATCTTAAGCTCTGGAAATCAAATCAACATTATATTTCCATATGATCAATGGAGGTTTAGATACACACACTGAACAATGATGAAAATCTAGACTTCAGCTTAGGCTAAAGACCGCAAAACTGGGGTTCAAAAACTGAAATCAACAAATGTCTCTTTGGTAGAATGTACTGGCATCCTATGAACTTTTCATCTCTAAGTACAGACAATGGCTAGAAACACTGTTTTTTCCTCCAGGTAATACTGCTCCCTGGAAAATAATACTATTTGCAAAGTGAAAGTTCCTCTTCCCAACGCTCTCTCCCGCGCTTGCCTCAGGGGCCTGCAGACCGATGCAGGCTCTGCCCCAAGATGAGCCTCAGAATCTCTCCAGTCGCCAGGCGCCCGCCGAGGCCCTTCCTGGGAAGCAGTTCCCAGTGGCCGCGCCTCAGGTAAGCCTCAGCAAGCTTGTCCTCACCCGCTGTCTTGCCACCCGCCTCGGCAGGTCTGTCTTCTTGCATACCCAGGAAAAGGGGGTGCACAGCAGTGCTGGTGAAGCACGGTGGGCCCGCCCCACAAGGACGGCAGCCCCTTGGCAGACCCTCGCCCGGCACCCCCCTTTTCCCTTTGTATGACCAGCCCTGCCATCTGCCCAAGAGCAGGAGGCGTCTCTCAGCCACGAGTCTGCTGCCCTTCTGCTGAACTGAGTTTGTACACGAATTCAATTACTATCCTCCTCCTCAAACTCGGTTTCTGCTTCCTGGCTGAGGGAAACTGAGGCAGGCGCCTGTGTCACCGGCTGGCTCTCCCCTGGCATGAAGACCGGCCGGGATGTGCCCCTGGCTGTGAGAAGTCCAACGGGCTGATCTTAAGTTTTCCTGGGGTTTGTCAGGCCAATTGCCTGACACGAGCTTTGTATAACTACGTATTAAGTGTCACTCTTTTTAATCATGTTATTCAACTAATCACGTTTAGCTTCACTTCCCAGATTTGACTCCTTTGTCAGGGACTAGACTTCATGATAGCACCCAGCACCATTCTGTAAGCATCGAATATTCTGAGCGAATACTGATTCCGCAAAAGCAGGGATCGGTATGATTTAGTTTTTTTTTTTTTTAAGATTTATTTATTTGTGCATACAGAACTGGGGTACAGGCCAGAGGTTCAGGGGTGGTGAGAGGCTTCACCAGAGACAGAGCGGGGAGCAGAACAGGCAGATTGACGAAGTCCACTGCTGAGGGGAGCAGCGGGCGGGTCAGGAGAGGTCTGCCGCGCCCTGGGGTCACCTCCGGGGCAGGCGGGAATCGAACTCATGCGGAAGTGGCTTTAGCTTCTCAGTGCAGCACTTCAACCCGCTGCACCACCAGGGAGGGCCTGATTTAGGATTTTTAACAATACACGCATACCCAGTGAACATCCAATGTGGGATATGAAAATGTACACGCGAATACAACGTGTGTCTGGCTTCCACACATGTCACCTGCGAATACTGGCTGTGGAGCCAGACACTGCATGAGACGTAATCCTGAATAGGTGAATGGATTTTAAACGTGTTTGTGCGCACATGCATCTCTGTACCCACTTTGAGGTTACAGTCTCATCACTTGTGAGAAAGCACAGATATTCCCACCTGCGCCTCGACTGCTTCCATCATTGCAGATGCGCCAGACGTCAAATAAATATCAGGAAAAAAGTCTGGGAAACCATCATCCCACAGCCCATCATCGTAACACTCGCCCTGTAGGAATGTAAGTTTATTGTGTCTGCCAGGAGGAGATTAGCAAAGTCTGACCCGGTGTTTCACTCCAGCACGTGTGTACAGGCTACCAGCCACTGACCGAGAAAACACTGAAATCCCCAAGGAAAAGCTACGTCGCCACACATTTATAATCAGCTTCAAATACAGGTAAGTTTTCTTTTCCACATTGACTTTAGACATCAAGCTACAGATCATCACTTCTTTTACAACTGGTGACGTTCTCTAAGTGGCTGTTAACAGCCAACATGAACATTTGCACACCAGGGTTGGAGCTGGAATTGTATTGTTCTGTGAGTTTCAAACCAGTTCACTTTTTGCCCTGAAGAAATAAAATATTCAATTTAATGTATCTGTGGAAAAAATGTCAGCTGAAGCACAGAAATGCCTGTGAGAATTCTAAATCTTCTGGAGCATACTTCATAGTCCCTGAGCCAGGGACACGGGTAAAGATATAGCAGCTTGGAAGAAGCAAGAAGCAACCCTTCCTCGCATCTGTCAGCTAATGGAAGATGAAAGGGCTGCAGCTGCCAGGGTAAATATTAATCACTTGAAAAAGGAAAATTGTATTAATCTCTGGTGCATGCTCTGTTTATATACGAGTGCTATTTATGTGCCGTATGCCACACTTTTGCGAAAATAGCCCTGCCCTTGATAAGCCATCGGGAAGTGTTGTGATCGGAAACAAATCACACATTTATGTGAGTTAAGGCATCAGCATACATTAGAGACTTGAAAAGGCCAGCTTCACCATTAAACGCAGGGAACCACTAGTGGCATTGAAAGTCAAACCCCGGCTCTCCTCAAGCAGGATGATCAAAAGGTAGAAATACAAAACTTTAGTTTTCCCAAATAACAAACCTTGACTTCCTACCACCAACCGGTCAGTTATTCAGTATGCAAGAATGTCTTTGCTTTAACGACACAGAACTGGGGTAGAGCTTGCTCAGTTTTGACTGGCACAGGAGTGAAACCTGCGGCTGAACACAGAGGAGAAGTCAAGAGCCCTGGCCCGGGGGTCCCTAATAACCCCTGGTGTCTTCACATCCACCGCAGGAGCAGGAAGAGAACCCAGGTCCCCAACTCCCAGTTCAACAAAGTGTCTCTCAGAGGATCTGAGAGGTGGTGGGTGAAAAAAACACGTCAGACACACTGACGCCTCTGGAGCAGAGGAGTCTGCACCCCGTCACCCCAGTACAGCAGGACATTCCCAGAGTCCCCTGCCCGTCTTAAGGACAAAGCCACAAGCGAGGGCCACAGACCTCACGGGGAAGGACACTGAGAAAATGAGGAATGCGCACAGACGCCCTTACTCAGACAACGTCCCCAGCAAGTTCCCGAGGCACAACCCATCACCCCAAGCGACATAACAGATGTAGGAACAGTGGCTAATGGAGGAGAATACTGCTTAGAAAGTATAACTATTGTGGGCCCTCCCTGGTGGCGCAGTGGGGAAAGCGCAGCGCTGCAAGCCAGCTGCAGCAGCGTCAGCACGAGTTCAAAGCCACCCCACCCCACCCCCGCCCCGGAGCTGACCCACATGGCGTGGCAGACCTCTCCTGGCCCGCCTGCTCTCCCCTCAGCAGTGTGCTTCATAGATCTGCCTGATTTGCTCCCCACTCTGTCTCTGGTGAAGCCTCTCGCCGCCCCTGCACCTCTGGCCTGTACCCCAGTTCCATATGAATGAATAAATAAATCTTAAAAAATAAATAAGTCAGAACAAAAAAGGCAGATATCAAATAATGTCACTTAGATGTGGGATACAGAGGAACAAAACCAAGGGTCAGATAAAATGAAAGCAATGAACAAACCCTAAAAATGTCACTGTAGAACTGAGACTGAGCAGGGCTAGGAGAAGAAGGGACAATGAATTAGGGCAGAGGACTATGGTGGTGTCACCTCATAACACAGCAACAGGCATAAGGATGTCACGGGCACTGTACACTAGCATACCAGAAACAGCCCCCCAAGTTGGCCCCTACATCGTCTTGATGAGCAAGGCTGGGTACAGTGATTATCACTCCTGCAAGTGTATTAATGTATCAGATCAGCATGTTGTCCCTTGAAGCAACTGGTGATATCACAATTATATTTCAAATGAAAATGTAAGCAAAAGCCAGTAGGGATAAGTTCACAGGGAAATAAAAACAGAGGATGGTAAAGCCAAGAGTACAAGCTTCCAAGCAGGATGGACACAAACATACAAGAACGAGATCTTCATTATTCCTGAGAGAATTAACAAAGACCCTGGAGAATACAGACAGCCCAGGTATGGGGGGGTCTACAGAAACCCATGTGAGGGGCCCCTAGGGCTCTGGTGTTATGTAACAGAGCTGGGGTTTATCCAGGAAAAGGACAGAGAAAGAAAATTCTTGGGGCCTCCATGGTGGCGCAAAGGGTTAAAGCACAGCCCTGTGAAGCTGTCCACAGCCACTGCAAACCAGTTCAGCCCCCAGCCAGGGAGTGAGCCCCAGGGTGCAGCAGACCTCTCCTGTCTCCCTGCTGCTCCCCTCAGCAGTGGGCTTCAGCTTCAGTGGATCCGCCTGTTCTGCTCCCCACTCTGCCTCTGGCAAATCTGCTCATCCCCCACATCTCTGGCCTGTACCCCAGTTCTTGTATACATAAATAAATAGGTCTTAAAAACAAAAAGAAAAAAGAAAGAAAACTCTTTAGAAGAATGAACAAAGTCTTGGGTAACAGGCCAGATTGACTTGGTTTTTGTAGAAGCCTGGACAGGCCCCAGGGGAAAGGGGAAAAATGGTTCAGACATCTTTCAACCAGCAAACGCGTGGACACTAATAATTATCCTCTGTAGGAGATCAGTGCACTTTAGGAAAGGCTGACTCCTGTCCTGCTTTCCAGTCTGTACCAGCTCACGTCCCACCCTGGTTCTGCTCCCCTGGAAGCGTTCTAACCTCCGCTGTGTCTGTGGCCAACATAGAAACATGTGACTGAATATTTGAAATGTCATGACTGCAGCTAAGGAGGGAATTAATTTAATTTTAAATGTAAATAGTTGCATGAGAACTCGTGGCTAGAGTAGAAGACCACTCAGCTCTACATGACAGTCTATTTTGAGTTAAGGGGTGAATTTATGAGACTCAGGATGCCTTGACACCCTGGCTTATGTGGTGAAAACTTGGATAGGAAAACAAAAACATGCATGAAAATCCTCGTAGAATTTCCCCTTCTACTGGGATGCAAACTAAAGTCGTGCTTCTGAAGGAGGTGATATTGGTTCCACTACCAATGACTTCAAATATGGCGGCGATCCCTCTCGGATCCCAACTGGCACCCCAGTGCGGTCCGCACGGCACACCCAGCATCGCCCCCACTTCCTGCACCCCCACCATCCTGACGCCTTCCGACCCTGCTGAACTTCACATTCCCTTCCTCTCTCCTGAAGACATTTTCCACATTTGACCCTTTTCGCCCCTTTTCCCAACAGATGTTACCATCCCAAACCAGCACGAGCTGTCTCCAGCGCCGAGGGGGTCGCTCCGTCAGGTAACCTGGCGTCTGGCTCCTCCCTGTGACTTTCCTTCTCGGACACGGCTTCCCTGCTCGCCCTCTGTTGTCCGCGGGGCCGTCAGTGACGTCTGCCCTGACACTGGCGTCCACTGGGCATGCCCACGTCTTCCCTGCTTACACCTCGGCTCACAGCCACCACGGAATCTCTGCCCTGGGAATGTCGCCTTCACCGTGATGTCCACCAGCCCTCAGCCACTCTCCTGTCCTATGAAATGTTCCATTACTTAAAAAAAAAAAAAAAAAAGCAAGACATCTGATCGCGGGACCACAGTAATTACACCCCACACCTCAGCTGGATGCTGGAAATTCACTTCCTTGGGTGCTATTGAACCCCAGGTGCGTCTCCAAGTAACCGCCCCCCTTCCCTGCTTTGGAAGTCTGTAAATCTCCACTTTGTCTCAAAAAATTCTTTGTCGCTGGAGCGCGGATAATGTCATGTTTCTTTGCCATTTGTGTCTGAGAAAACATGGCAAAGCAGCTGGTCCATGAACTTAGTTTATTCAAAAGTAAATAATGGCCTGATGTTCACTCCCGCTCCCCCTACTCTCGACTGGGGCCCCACACACTCGCGTCGGTCGCTCCCCTGGGGAGACTCTGTGGCCAAGCACGTCCACGGGGTCGGGGACCCCGCCTGGGAGGCGCTTCAGACACAGGCTCCCTTGGAGGGCAAAGCTGGGTACAAAGCCAGGACCCCACAGAGCAGCAGCAGCCACCTGAGACACAGCGTGGCCGGCGCTGGACCAGCAGAGCCCACGTGGCGGCTGGCACCGGGCTGCGCCCAGGGCCGATGCTCAGACACGCAGCAGCAGGTGAGGCTAAGGCTTTTGGCACCAGAAGGCGACCGATGGCAACAGGGGGTCCCCTTCCCGTGCTCAGATTTTGGCAACAGGGGGTCCCCTTCCCGTGCTCAGATTTTGGCAACAGGGGGGTCCCCTTCTCGTGCTCAGATTTCCCGGCGCTTCCCACGGCAGGACCTCCAGCATGCCCCGGGCGGAGCGTCTGGCCACGGCGCCGGCACAGGCCAGCGCCGTCGTGACAAAGCCGAGCATGGAGACAAGGGCTGGGAGCTCTGAGGAGTGGCGTGCTCCTGCATCAAGATGGCATCTGTCCCCCGGCGGAGACACCGCCCGCTCGAGCCAGTTTAACCTGGAATTAAAGCCAGCAGCAGCACGCTCTCCCGCCCTTCCCGCAGGGGGGTCTCGGCCAGCTGAGGCAAGACTTGGCCACGGAGTAGGCAGATGTGCCGGCCTCGGGCTGACACAAGGTCTGGGCGCCCTCCTGTCACCCACAGGTATTCCTGGTCCTCTCGCACCAGTCCAGTGGCTCTTCCTGTTGATTCTCCATTGAAGAATCTCGGTGCCGGTTGTTTTCATCCTCATGTTCTCCAGCGGGACCTGCTCTTTCAACTTCTGTTTTTCTTGAGAAATTTATTTTCTCAGGGTTGAAATCTTGCGTATGTAAATGACCCCATTTGAAGCTGTAATTCCGACTCTGCCCCGGGTCTCAGGCTACCTCCGGGCACCACTCACCAGTGCCCCTCACTGTCCGCAGACACCTCAGTATTGATGTCACCAGGCACTTAACCCTTCCCGCACCCAAGCCAACACCTGTCACTCCTGCTCCACCTGCGTTTTCTTTGGGGCCTAAAGTCACCGCAATGACTAGAGACAAAAGGCCAGAGAGAAGGTTTTCAAATCCTCTTCCTGCTCCCCATAGCCAGCGCTGTCCCCCGGCAATATGTTGCCCTCGCCTCAGTTTACCTGAAACTCAACAAGTATCCTGCGATATTCTATCGTTCTTCTAGGTGCTCTTTCCAGCTACGCACTACTGTGAACTCAGTCTCTGAAGTGTCATCTCAACAGCAGAACCGGTTCACCCATCATGTTCATGATGGTACTATTTTCATTTCCGCCTGGTGGGTTAGAGCTAAACAGCCACCTGGCCCTCAGGATTGCCAGTAACAACCAATCCAGTGTTTACCGGCCACCGCCCCTACACTGCCAGCCCCCCTCAAACAGGCCTTCTGGTTGGGGGCTGACGGTCTTCCCACCATGCTCCACTTGCTTGGTTTTTCTCCCCTGTAAGACCCATTTCAAGTGATGCCTTTTCATGAAACTCCACTGGGTTCTGCGGTTTCTTCCTTTGAGTACAAAATGGCATTCCCATTTCCCTTGCCACCTTCCTCATAGTTTCAAACGCAGTAATTAGAAAACAAAATGTGGTCAATATCTTTACCAATGGTACAAAAAACAAACAAACAAACATTGGTTTTGAGGAATGGGATGTAGCTATGGAAGGATATAGGATGTCAAAGTCCAGATTCACAGAGGTGTAAAAAATAGTACCAATAGGGGAAAGAAATACTTGGGTACTTGGGTATTTCCAGAAGTTTCCAGCAACTTATACTTTCTAGAATTAAATAACTGCTGATAGTGCCACGATTTAGGTTCAAATTTATATAATCTTGAGATCAGAAAGAAAAGAATGTGATCACTAAGGCCTCTGCATCAGAGTCCCTCTCTGAGGGTGAATGTTTCTCAACCGAGGACACACACCACCGAGGACACACACCACCTGGTTTCCAGCTAGAATGAGGCCCTTGCTCTGGGCCAGGGCCATGGCTTCTGCACAAAGCCATCCTCATATGCTCCTCTGTGTTTGTCTTAGCCCTTCTAGAAACCTCAGTAGCCCGGGGAGTTGAGGGCTCCCAGGGATCTAATTCTGCAACTTATAGCAAGAGTCTCACCCACAGAAAGTAACTGAAATTCACTTTTTTTCTGAATTTTCTCATTTCATTAAAAGAAATTGGATTATCTTAGACAAACTCTAATTGACAGATCCAAAATGATCTTGTTGCAGATTTCTTTCTCATCAAAAGGTAGTTAGTAAGCACACACAATCTCACTTGCCCAAAATACCCTCAATGTGTTTGGTGAGCTTCTTCTTGGCCCACAGGCAGGCTGAAATCAAGAATGCCAAGGACAGTCTTTAGAATAAAGTAATCTGCTCACCTATCTCTTCATCATATTGCCCAAGGTTAACAAAAGGGATTTTTTCCCTTTTCATGTTTCTCTGAGTTGGCTGTGGATGACTAGGTAAGATCCAAATGAGAATACCTTGGAATTTCACAGACCATCTCCTCTTAAGAATCTGGAAGTGCTGGGACTGACTAATGGAGTTTGAAACAAGCTATCTAGAGAGTAGAATCAGAAATTTTGAATTTAGGGTTGTATGGTAGCTGGGTTCCTCAGGGATCCTGAGTCTAAGGACATTCTATTACCTAGACCATATTATTCTGAATAAAAAAGGATGTATCAGGAGCTTACAGAAGATGATGAAAGTTATAATGGACCAATGTGTACACAATGGAAAGTTCTTGCACCAAAACTAGCCCCCAGTCCTACTTTCTAGGAATACTTTTTTAAGTGTGCGTGTGTGTGAGAGAGAGAGAAAGAGAAATACTACAGACTCTACTAAGTATACTGCAGCCATGGCAGCACGAGTTCTACCCCCAGCCAGGGCGTGACCCACATGGCGCGGCAGACCTCTCCTGTCTCCCGCTGCTCCCTCAGCAGTGGACTTCGTCCTTCGGCCTGTTCTGCTCCCCACTCTGTCTCTGGTGAATCCTCTCACCCCCCTGTACCCCAGTTCTGTATATATAAATAAATCTTTTTTTAAAATGAAAGAAAGCAAGCTAGAGTGAAAGAGCACTTTGAAAAAATCAAGTGGCTCAATCTAAATTCATGAATTCTAGGGTACTTTGATTAGTTGGAGCTTACGAAATTGAATGATTTCAGTACCACATAAATATCACTTTTTTATTTTAAAGGAGTTAGCCGATTTCAAAATCAGATTGTGCTGGGCTTGGGCTGTCCTGCAAATGCTCAGGAGCGGGAAGCCCACTCAGCATCCCCGGTGGAGTTGCTGAAGGCCGTCTCTTATCTAAAGGGAGCCTCTCGCAATGACTTTGGAATGAAGCCATTAGTTAGTTATTTTACAGAAAGCTTATTTCTCTGGGCAACTCATTTTGAGACTAGCAGGTGAGGGGACTCAGCACCAGGAGTCTAAAGACTGGAACCTGCTGATAATTGAGCAAATTGGACAGTTCCAGATTGGGTCTGCTATTGGGCCTGATGACAAAAGTACTTGCAAAACAATTTCCTCAGGCTTTGTGCGATGTTTCCACCATTATAGGTTTTAATTATGATAATTAAATCATCATTTTAAACTACAAAGGGACCTGGATTAGGACCTGTGATTCCTATGAATTTCGGCTACATTCTTGAGCATTCTAGTCTCTTATCTTTAAAATGGAATAATAAACTTGGGCTACCTTTCGATTTGTCATAATAGACAGAGAAATACTTTGCACCATGTAAAGCATAGAAAATAACTAAAATGTCCCCAAAATGAGGTAAAAGCAAAAACAAGGCTGGAAAAACGTGTGCAAAGCAGGGATGGGTGCTCTCTCCTTTATTCTTGCAATGGAAAGTTGAAATGAAATTGTTGGCAATTTCCACCATGGACAGGAAATTGGCATTGACTCCCACTGTGCTTGCTGATTGGATGAGAGGAGAGTGTTCTTGACATAAGATAAAAGACACAGCAGCTGAAACATGCCAGGAAATCTTTCTCTTAGCTTTATTCCAAAGACCTGGGTTTTGGTAATTTTCTTGGCGATTTCTTTAAAATCTCACATAGGCATTTTAGATAAGAAGAGTAAGTACTGCTATGAAGGCTCTTTTGCTTCACAATCAACAACTTTTGGTTCAGATCTGAGTCAACATTCTTGCATGGGGCGGGGGCAGGAGGGCCGAGGGCTCGAGAGTGGACG
>NW_004567117.1:45125771-45159617 GCF_000260355.1 Condylura cristata | reverse complement strand
GTTTGGCCCCTGTCCCTGGCTGGCTGTCAAGGGTGACACTTTCGCTCCCAGAAGCTTCCCTCGCCCCTGTCACTAGCTACGCTGCACCTCCTCCCCCATTTACAAGCCAGAAACAGGATATAAAATCCTTCCTGGGTGTGGGAACCCTCACTTCCGGTCTGACCAGCCAGAGAAGTGGCCTGCTCTGAAAGGCTCCTATGCCCAGGTCAGAGCCAGCTGTGTCCTCTGCCTGCCTGGACACGGGACTGGAATCACAGCTGGAAGTCCCGTCTCAGCCAGACCTAGACGAGTCTTTGAACGGCTGGGAGATGCATGCACAGTAGTGCCCGGGCCACGCTAGCCTGTACCCTCCCCCACGACACTACCCACGTGCATACCACGGGCTCATGCAGGGCGGCCTCCTAGGAGTCCACCTTTTCCAATGAGCGCGGGGAGCACGCTGAGAGAGCAAAGGATGGAAATGCACCCTGAGAGCGAGCCAGTCCCACAGCCCAGCCAGAATAAGTGCTGTCTCACCCGACTTAGTTCTCAGGTTCTCAGCAAACACGATGCGCCCCGGGCCTTGGTGACCTGTGCCCCCAGGTAGCAATATTGCCACAAGGCGGACAAGGACCCTAAATGTTTATGCTGCTCCGTAAGCATCTTCAAAAATCTCTGTTCTAGAACCAGTGGATACTATTTATCAAGTATTTAAAAGTGAATACTCAACTTCTGGCCTATGCCATTTAGGTGAAAGTATTTGTAAAAAATAAAGATAAAGCATTTATTCAAAAACACACAAGAAAATTCAAGGGTCTGCTGTGTGGTATTTACATCTATTAACATTCAGTAATATCCTACCGCTTTGTAATTAGAGTCGACTCCCAAGTGGTAGGATATAATTGCTCATTTTGTAGACGTGGCACTTCTGGATCAAGAAGTGATTAAGCTATTTATACTACACAGCTTGTTCTAGCCTCTGTATTATCAGATTAATTTGCTCTGATTCTCTGTGAATCCGTATTTTTGCTTTTTCCCCCTCAAAAACGCACTTGAGAAGGAATTTCTGCATCGGAGTCTTGACACCTGGTTGTACGTTTGAAATAAATAAAATGATCGATTAATATTTTGGAGACATACAGCCCAGGTACAAGACATGAAATGCAAGAGATAAAGAGTTAAAATCATTTTGAATAGGACTTCCCAAAGGGATAAAACTGGAATTTGTCATTTGCTTACAGTATATGATTTTGAATTTTTCATCTGTTAGGAAAAGCTATTTTCCATGTTTGAAATACTTTTAATTATGATGAAGAAGATTAATAATATGAATACAATCATTGTTTGGATCTCTAGAAAGGTTATAAATATTGTTCTTTTAGATGTATATTTGTCTTTGGGAATTCACCATTCCCAAGTGAAATTTGTAGGACTAGATTTCTAGCTTCTCTGAATTCATTTCTATATTTTATCTTTGACTTAAAGGTAGTAGAGGCTATGACTGGGAGAATAATTATTAGATCTCTCAAGGGTTAAATGAAAGGAGCCCCCCAAATCACAGTCAAGAAAGACATATATTTGTAAATTGGTTTTCAAAGAGCTGAGTTTCAAATTATGTGTGTTACAAGGTTAAAAGCAAGTGAGGAAAGCAATTATGCTGGACCGAGAGTGCCGGCCACTCTCCTCCAGAAGTAAGTGAATTAGCTCTGGGCACTTCTGACTTCAGCTCAAATAAAGAAGTGAGCATGAGAGGTTTAATTAAGTGACCAAAATACAAGGCCCCTCTTAATAATTGATATGAAACTGTATTACTGAAAATCAAATCTGTCCGTGATCCATTTTAGTATCATTTTTTTCTGAAGTATGTTAAGAAAATACGGACTTCAACCTTTGGGGGGGTGGGGGAGGGGGTGTCTGTCTGAGCGTGGCTGGCCCAGAAACAGAGAAAGGAGTAGGTCTCACTCATTCCCTGGTGCCCAGCGCCCACTGTCTGCAGTGTCTGACATCACAGGACAGAAACAGAAGCATGTCCCATCAGACCCTAACATCTTCTAAAGGACGATGGTGTAGTCCCTTAAGCAACAGAGGAAACAAGAATTAAGAAGGGAGACAAGGGCTCTCCCTGGTGGCGCAACGGGTTAAAAAGCACCGCATTATGAAGCTCTCTGAAGCCACTGCAGCACAAGTTCGATCCCCAACCAGGGAGCTGACTGACCCACATGGCGTGGCAGACCTCTCCTGGCCCACCCGCTGCTCCCCTCAGCAGTGTACTTGTTTGATCTGCCTGTTCTGCTCCCCACTCTGTCTCTGGTGAATCCTCGCCACACCTCTGGCCTGTACCCCAGTTCTGTAAGCATAAAAAAATAAATCAAAATAAATAAATAAAAAGGGAACAAGCCCATACAATCCCTCCTCATAGCAGCAAAAGACCCATGTGGTCCACCTGCAGGCAACCTGATCCCTGCTGTACCTGGCACAGGGGGCATCAGGAAAGAACCAGGCCAAGGGAGACAGACACTTGGACCATCAATGACAAACGGGCTGACTATGTCGACGTTCAGCGTTGAGTCTGTTCCCATGTTAATGCGGATCGTCCCCTGGGTCCCTACCAGCCTCTGCTGTGGGAGAGCGGTACCAGTGCAGCTACTGAGGCCCAGCCCAGGCTTGCCGGGCTGTGCTCCAAGGCAAATCAGACATTAAACTAAAAAATAATCTGTCTCAAGAGATCATTTGAAAACAAACGCATCCCAGCCACATGGGTGGCGCTGGAAGGGACCATGCTCAGTGAAATAAGCCAGAAGGAAAGAGAAAAACATGGGTGGTTTCACTATAGGAGCAGTAGGAGAGAACCAATGAAGATGGGGCGGGCGGGGCGGTGTACGTGAGCACTGTGCACAACACAGCAGACAGACAACGATAAACCAGAGAGATCACAGGGGAGGCGAGGGAGAGGCGCTGGGGGGGTCTGGGGGCGGCTGGGGCGATGATGGCGGGCGAAGTGCAGCATTGTTTGAAATCGAGCAATAATGTAAATGGACACAAAAAACAAAAAAAAAAGATCGCATTTGATCATCATGAGACTGAAGCACCACAGGGTCAGAGCAGTGCAAGCTGGCACAGGTGGGATCTGCGTCAGGAGACACGTAGTAAAGGGTCAGCTCACAAGGAACTCCAGAGACCCCAGTGAAGGCCCTCGAGGGGGCAGGCTGCACCCCTCACTTTGGAGTGTTTGTCCAAAACAGAAGAGCTTCCCCCTTAGAGAAGAGCCTCAGTTCCACGCGAGGCCTCCCCTCTGAAGGAGTCAGGCCGTCAGGGGTCCAGGACAAACACCCTTACTTCAAGTCACGTGTCTGACCCTACCTAGAAAACACTTACACAAAACAGTCTAGAACAGGGACACTCATAGCCAAGCCACCCACCAGGTAGGCAGCGAGGAAGGGTGAGTGAAGGGAGAGGACAGATAGGATACACAGTCGCTGGAAAAGGAATGTCCCTTAGTCAAAAGATGTTCACAGATCACGTGACTGGGAGGGGTTGTATCCAAGGAGTACAGAACACTCGTCCACCTTGCCAGGAAAGCAGGTAGCCCAGTCAAAACATGGGCAGATCAGACAAGACTGTGCACAGGAAGCATGTACGGCGGCCCCCAGATACAAGGGAAACGCTCACATCCTCCCAGGAGGGGAGACGCAGGCCGGGTCAGGCAAGCGCCACCTCACAGCACATATGCCAGTGCACCTTATGACTCGGCAACCAGGGCCAGAGTGGACATGGGAAAAGAGGATCCTACTGCGTGGTTGGTGGGGATGCAAACTGGCAGAGTCTTTCTGGAAGGCTGCCTGCACCAGCCTTACACGGTAGACCCAGTAACCCCACCTTGGGGATCTAGTCAAAGAACCTGAAGCTATCAACACACAAAAAAATAATTTGTTCCACAGTGTTTGTTGTGGCATTACTTATGACAGCTAATATAGGAAGCAACCTATATGCTCGCAGACAGATTAGTGAAAAAGAGGCAGTCTACTACCCTGTGGAATACTATACTGCAAGGAAAATGGACGGTTAGCATTGTAACAAAATGGAAGGAAACGGAAGGAATTTCTTATAACCTAGCAAATCATAGTAAAGATGATTTCACATGTATGAGTAAAATAAAGAATCAATGTGGATGAACCAAGCTAGTGGATAATGATAACACAAGTTGAGGCTTCTGAGTTGGGGGGAGGGGAAGAAAGGGTTAATGGAGTAGGGAAAGACATCTCTATCTCCTAAATCACATTTCCAAATGATAGATAGGGCCCCATTTGTTAGGAACAGTAAAGGTCATTATCACTTAATTCTAATATCACAAATAATTTGGGTATGATGTTCTATAGATTTTCATAAACCTGGTAAAATAATCTTTATAAGAATTTAGGTGGTATAAAATATTTTTTGTAAGAAAGTAAGCCACTGATAGAGCTGTGGCCGCCAAAAGCCTCATTTTAACTTTTATGGGTATTAATGAACCAACTGTCCCCTCTGAATAGTATCAAATATAGTTTGTCCAAAGCCAGGGTGCCTGTTGAAAACCAAGGAATTATTCCTGGACCCAAAGGTCACCAACAGATTTTGAACTTTCAGAGGCAAAAAAATGATCCCACCACAACAAAAGTGTCTTTTCAGTGAGTTCAAATGATAAAGGTTTCCACATGTAATGAGAGGCGAGTTGAAATGACCCTTTCGATTTCTCCTGGGGTCTAAACTGGCCAAAGACAGGCATAATATTTCCTCATTATTAGCACCTCAGCAGAAAGGAGCGCTTTTCCATCTCGCTAGGAAAGGATATTCTGCACCCGCAATTTAGCAGCCAGTGAAGGCCCGATGGCCACAGAAGTCACACGATGCACAATTAGCTCGCAGAGAGAAGGCTTGGAGAAGCCCTCCCCCGAGATCAAGATTCGGGACCCGAAGTCACCAGCTGTGGGGGGCACAGACACCCCCTTCTTCACTGCACCAGCGCGGGGAGAACACCCTGGTGACAGCCTGCCAGAGGGCTGTCAGGCAGTCGGGGTGGACCTCAATCGCCTCCCCCGTCAGATGGATTTTTATTTCGTATTAAAATCCACATAGTGGGAAAGACACTGGACTTTTGCAAACGTGAACTGACCTCAGTGACACTGCACGGTTGCGCTGACATGCCAGAGTGGCGCCTATGCCCGGCTCCCTCAAAGCGGCCGGCGGGGCCTGGTCAGCTTGTCCACTGTGACTCCATGACAGTCACGGCCACACGCCTGGGGCCCCCAGGCCCCAGGGAGGGGCCAAGGGTGCCGGCAATAACCCATCGGGGGTGCGGTGCCCCCCACTCACGGCTGTGCTTTCCTTCCGAAGGGCGATGGGGGGTCGGAGGTTTGTGAGCAGAGGCCAGGACCCCCGTGTCCCTTACGCACCCCGGCGGCCTCAGCAAACCCCCAAGGTCCAGGGCTCCCCTCGGCCTTGATGTTCTTGGCAAGCGCCCTCTGCATCTCCCCACGGCTCCCCAAAGACCTGCAGTTTCAACCTGCCCCGCCATCTGCCCTGCGGCAGCCTCCTTACTCCGCTCACTGCAGCTCCCATTTCTCCAAGGCCGCTGCCTGCGCCCCAGGGTCCTCAGAGGTGCGCCCCACTACAGCGCTGGGGGGCCAGCGAGCAGCTTCGGCGCTCTCGTCTGCTCAGCCCCTGCGCCCAGCCCCTTAGGGGGCTCAGGACCGCCAGAGCAGCCGTTTCTCACGCCGCCGCGGGCAGCCCCCCTGCCTTAGCACACGGGGTGGGGGGGTCAGCACTGAGATTAGAAAACAGGTGAAAAGGGCTAGAAACTTCCTTAAACATCATCGGAAAAGACCAGGGGGCCACGCAAACGGCCTGTGCGCGCTGGGCGGCAGGTGCGCGCTGGGCGGCAGGTGCGGGCTGGGCGGCAGGTGCGCGCTGGGCGGCAGGTGCGCGCTGGGCGGCAGGTGCGCGCTGGGCGGCAGGTGCGCGCTGGGCGGCAGGTGCGCGCTGGGCGGCAGGTGCGCGCTGGGCGGCAGGTGCGCGCTGGGCGGCAGGTGCGCGCTGGGCGGCAGGTGCGCGCTGGGCGGCAGGTGCGCGCTGGGCGGCAGGTGCGCGACCAGAGCAGCGAAGGTCCGCGACCTGCCGGGAAGAGCCGACCGTTCCGGGCCAGGAGCCGGAGCCCAGGGCCGCGGAGCCCAGGGCCGCGGAGCCGTTCTGATGTGCAAACGGGCGTCTCCCCGAGCTGCCGGACGCCGCTGAGCTGGCCTGTCCCCGTCGGGCGGCTTCTCTCCAAACTGCTCAACTTAAGTCAAACACCCTGAGCGAGGCGGGTCAAGTGACGGAAGCGTCCACTTTTCAGGCCACTCCACAGAGGTAGGTAATGAGCCGGTGACCAGGGCCAGAGAAATTCTGGCCGAGGCGTCCGCCTGTGACCACCACGTGGTCCAGCGCAGATGCGGCCCCACGCCTGGCTCAGCAGCTCGCCAGCGCCTCCCTGGGGGAGGCCGCGAGCCAACGCCTGCAAGCGCCATCCCAGCGGGCGGTGCCGTTCCCCGTCCTCCTGATTCGCACTGCAATCCCGGACTTGACCTCCCCGGTCAGTCACAGCCCCACTGGGGCGAGGCAGAGGTGGAGGGCTGCGCTGTCTACCTTCCCTGGGAGCAGCCATCCCAGACCTGCCCTGCTCCCCTCCCGGGCTCCCCCCCCCCATCTTATTAACATCCAGCTTGCTGGGAAGGCTTTGATATCCCCAAATAAAATATCTGCAAAATAGAAAAAAATAGCTTTCCTGAGATTTCCTTCTATTGCGTTTGCTGTGCTGATGTCACAGGTTATGTGGTGGCCAGGATATTCTGAGAGCAGAAAAGGAGCCCAGGTGGGGGGTTGTTTTGTGTTCAGTTTTTTGCTCCGGAGGCGATACTGCTCCCCTTGTGAGAGAAGGAGCTATAGCACCCATCGGGGTCCCACTCCCAGGCTCCTCTTGGTGTATGTACCTCCCCTTTCCCTGTCGGCTAAGCCAGAAGGCCCCAGCTGAGTGGGGCGACCTGTGTGCGCCCCGTTAGAGCTCTGACCTCTCCCATCAGGGCTGGACATCGATCGAAGAAAGGATGTGAGAAGGTGAGCGATTCTCTCTATTTCTCTGGTTGGCCCAAATTGTGTGCCCAGTAATATCTGTTGAGTAAATGAATCAATTGACCTGTCTGAGTGAACAGAAACTTGGTTCAGGCAAAACCACCTGGTGAAGAATACTGGTTTCTGTTGCTGGAGGAAAATATCACACTCTAGAGGCCGAGCCATTAAAAAAAATGAGCACGAGTCAGTGAATGCTAAAATATTCAATATCGAAATCTTTTTAAATGGTAAGTGTACATATGCATACCCATGAGTATAGAAAATGTGAACTGCAGAGAAGGCTAGCTCTGGCTTCCTCTGCCTGCCTCGGAGAGTGCTGGCGGTTGGTGTGCTGCAACAGAGCAAGAAGGCAAGGGTGGGCTGGCAGTGGGGAAATCTGCACTGACTTGAGCAAAAAAAAAAAAAAAAAGGATAATTATAACCCACAAGTTTAAAAAATGATACTTATAATTATAATGGAACAAGAAACCATGAGCGTATGTGAATGCAAACACACAGTTTAATAAACAACCGAGGGGGAAAAAAACTCTTTCCTTGAAGGGTGATAATCCCAACCAATACGCAAAGAGTGAGAAATATAAGCAAGTCATTGATTGCCAACAGCAGCCTTGGGGGTAATTATTTCACACAAGAATCATCAGCAAAGGCTAAAATAAGGTAAGAAGCGGCACATTTACATGGCCCCGAGAATCTCCCCAAAGGGAGGAGAGATAAGATCGAGTTACGGTGGGGAAATATAGGCGACAACTCCTTAGCCAGTAATTTGAAGTCATTACCACCACTCCCTGAGCAGATCTCCTGATATGATCCATCCACTGAGAAACATCGGTTTTGGCTTGCAGTACTTTTGCCAAAAGTAATGCTCGACAGGCATTTAATCATAAGGACATCAAACCAAGCGCACGTCTTACCACATAACTGGGTCAGTGCTGTTCAGACCTCTCGAGAACTTAAAACACAAGACCAACGAGCCACGCAGCTTACAGGAGACACAGAAGCTAAATGCAATGCTTGATACTAATTTTGACCCTGAGCCAGAAAGAAATTACTGAAAATCGGCAAATTCTGATTAAGCCCTACAACATAGTCAATAACGTTTTATCAAATTATAGCCATAAATGATGTTAATGCTTGTTACAACTGGAGGAAATTTATCTCTGCTGTGTTCTTGTAATTTTGTGCAAGTCTGATATGATTTCAGAATTAAACGTAACTTTTTTCCTAAAGAGGACAATTCAACCTTAAGAATACACTTAGTTAAAAAGAGGGGTGAGAAATCCGAACAGACACCACACCCTAAAAGAGCATAAGAAATGGTATCACAGTATTTGTCAGAGTGGAATTCCAGGTCAAAACAGGATGTTCACGGAGTTACGGATAAATTCCAAGCAGTGGAAACACCGACTGCTGGTGAGGATGTAGACGATGGACAGGACACAGACACACTGGTAGGACAGCTGTGCCTATACAAGCTGGCACAGCACCTTGGCATGACCATTTGGCAGTTCCTACAAAAGTGAACGCTGTGATTTACCCAACTGACCTGAAAACTCAGGTCCTCACACAACCTGCGGGAACATGCCTCTGACGGCCTCACGCGTCACCTACAGTCGGCCAGATGACGATGAGCAGATAAGTGGGTGAGCAGAGGGGCAAATCTGTGCAGGGTCTTATTACCAGAAGCCCTTTAAAAATAAGCTACCAGGGCCCTCCCTGGTGGTGCACCAGGTTAAAGTGCAGCGCTGTGAAGCTACCACAGCTGCTGCAGCAAGAGTTGGATCCCTGGGAGTGACCCACAGGCCCAGCAGGCCTCGCCTGTCTCCCGCTGCTCCCCTCAGCAGTGTGTTTCAGTAGATTCGCCTGTTCTGCTCCCCGCTCTGTATCTGGTGAATCTTCTCATCCCTCGCATCTCTGGCCTGTACCCCAGTTTTTGTATGTATAAATAAAATTAAATCTTTAAAAATAGTACACAGTAAATATGAAGACATACGGTAATGAAAACCAACCCACTAGACCAACCAACTAGCAAAATCCATCTCAAATATAAAAAAAAATCAAAATAAAAAGGACAAAAAAACCTGTGGTTTTCTTCTGAGAAGAAAAATCCAAACTAAATTTAAATTCTTGCTATGGAAATTAGAACAAACTGGATTCTAGGCTGGCCAAATTCTCCATCCTGACTACAAACAGATGTGGATCCCAAGTGCAACTTCACTGTACATGAGCTGTGTCAAAGGACAATTACTTTAATTCTCTAAGAATTAGATTTCTGCCTTTGCATAATAAAGATCATACTTGCTACTTTAAAGATAGCTTTGTAAATTTGAGAAAGTCTGATAGATAATTATGCAATGAATGCCATCTATTTGTGTATTAGTGAAATGATCTTTCATAGCTCTAAATTTCCCAACTATTATATTCATGAAAATCATCAAGCTAGAAAAAAAAATGTTAATTTTATTAGCAAAGGAATTAAAGTTTATGCTTTAGTATACTCATAGAAATATCTACCAGTAAATTTTTATAATTTGTCAATAATGAATACTATCAGTTGGCATCTAAAGTACTATTGAAGTACCCAGCATATCAGACTATCAATAATTGGTGATCTCATGAGAATGATGAAGATAAGCATGGAGATAACGTTTAGGACAGGAAAAGCAATTAGAGGGTTTATTTCCTGTTACATTTAAGCACATTCTGGTCCCACAAGAAGGAGAGTTAAAATTATTAGGTGGATAATCCAGCACAAAATGGTAAGAGAGAATCCCATCCTAGGAGACTCTTTTCAAGGTGAATATTTTCTTTTGAAAGGCTTAAAATCTTGAGACTTGTAATTATTAATTGAGGATTTAACATAATTCTGTCTAGCATTAGAGTGTTCTTTCAATACTTTTTCTAGCCTGAGGGTCAGGGCAAATTCTCCTTTCTCCCAGCTGGGTTCGTTAGCTAGGAGAGCGCTTTGTTCCAGAACAGGCATAAAGTAATTAGGAACCTTCACATAAATATTGCACTCACTTTCAGAAACCGTCTTTCTTCCTTCTGAAAAAATAAATGTGCTTCTGATGCTGGGTCGGAATCAGAACATCTATCCCGCTGTGTGGCGTCTTATCTCCCACCCACCTCACCACTAAGGACAGAGCCAGGCGTTTTCGTAAAAGAGCCACAGGGTCTTTGGACAAGTCCAGAATACAATGCTATGAAGGTTTCTGTCCTGTTTATCTTGGCAGAGTCCTGAGTCATCTGACTCAGACTTGCGCATAACTTTCAGGCCACTCCTGAAACACAAGACTGGATGTATTGCACACTTAAGATACACAAGCCCAGGGAAGAGCATGAGATGCTTTACAAATGTCTAAAATACCCAACTTAGATACCCAAATGTCTAAAATACCCAACATACTTCAGGCAAGAGAACATCGGGGGGCCCTGTGATGGAGACATTGGGCCACTTGAACCACGACCAAGCAAGCTCACTCTCGTCCACACAACAAGGAGAAGTGCCGGGGTGAGCTACCCAAAAGAAACAGGCAACTCTTCCAGTGCACACATCTGTGCCTTCAATTCTCCAACCTAGTTCACATGTCTACACCTTCAATTCTCCAGATCTTAAAACACCACCAGTACCACATTGCTCAAAAGTGAGCATATTTGCAACTTCATTTGGCATTTCCTTAACCCTAGCAGGCATCTGCAAAGTTAACAAACGCTGAGAACATGATTTAAAATCATTTAAAATGCCGGTTAAAATGCGATACATGATAAAAATCACCTTTTACCTTCAAATTCTTTATGCATAAATTTTTAAAGTTTTCATACAGTAATATTTTCATATGATTATGTTTACTGCTATTTCAAAGGATAAGTAGTATTTCAACATAAATCTGATACACTAAAAAGTCAGTTTTAGAGCACTAGTTTCTGAACAGTGATCACCAACTTTTAAGATTATAACTATAAACTCAACACGTGTTTCCACAGTCTGGATTCTGGACACAGCTTGGAGAACATAACATTTCAAAGCAATAACTACCTGAAAAATCAATTTGAATAGCAAAGCCAAACAAAATAATCAAAAAAATATTTCAAATGCGCCACTTACTTTGAGCTTCATGAAACTTCCTTCTTAGGTGATGAATCTGAGGGGGAAAAAGAGAGGCCGAGGATCAGAAAAGAAATGAAAGGTGGCGACCACCCACTGCCTTTCCAGATTCACCATTCTCAGGGCCCACTACTCCTGTCTCTTTCTGGAAGGACACATTTGTAGAAATCACAAAGCACTGAGGTTCTCAACAGTTCAAGGTGGTATAAACTTACTTCCTCTCACTGAGCGCAAACACAAACTCTAAAATACGCATAAGAAAACCAAAGGAGAACTCAACAAGTAAACTACCTAGGAAGACAGTACTGGAGAAATACAGCAGCAGAGAAGATACCCCACCCAGTGGGCAAAGTGAAGACCCCACCCAACCGCCCTGGGGCCCAGCGCAGGCAGAAGCCCCTTACTCCTGAGGGAAGGAAGGCCTCTCTGGACAAACGGCCTTGCTCAGGAAGTGGTTAGCAAGAACAGAATTGAGTGAGTCGTGGGTTAAGTAGAACCTAATTATCTAAAGAAAATTCCACACATTTCAGAATTTGTTTTAAATGATGTACAATGTCATAGCACTTGAATGTGCAAAGTGAATAACGCAGAATGGATAGGAAGTTCATAGCGAGACAGGCTCTAAGCGGGTCTAGAAGATGGTCAGGTCCCCCTTCGCTGCTGGGGCCCCTGAGTCTGGCATCAAGACCTGGCCTCAGTGTAGGTCCAACCTTCTCTCCTCTGAATTCAGCACAAACCTCACTCACTGCATTTGAAATGTTCTAGGTCTGAAGGAGGTCACAAGGATGAGCTCACAATTTACATTTGAAAAGTATAGTGACAACTTCCCCAACTTCGTTATAAGTAAAACTGGCATCATCATATTCATTTCTTTCTATCATAGGATCATGGATTGCTTTGTCCTTCAGAGAGTGTGGCAGTATCCATTTTAGAAATGATGTAGCCAAAGAAAGGGCGTTCCTGCCAACACAACAAGGCTCCCTGTGAATGATGAGGTATCACAGGTAACATGTGATCTCAATCAAGTGCCTGGCAAACAAGTAATGACAGGCGTCACATTCACTTACACGCAGTGTGATCACATGTAAAGGAGCTGAGAGAGTGAGTGGCAAGTCTGCTGAATGCCAAAGGAAACCTGGACCTGCTCATTTAATTCTTCCTAAGACAGCGCGGACACAGTTTCCACTTAGCTTCGCCCACGGGCTGACCTGTTCCTGCCTGTCAGGGCCTCGGGGGCCAGAGCCCTGTCCTGGTTCTGTGAGTTTAAGGATGACACAAATCAAAGTGAAACGAGAGGGCTTCAGAGTGGAGACATGTACATTTCTGCCTTTGGACAAATAGATAAATGGTAATTGTGGGCTGTGTTTTGCATTACACTTTCATTTGAAATTAAGGGCAAAAAATATATAATGCTCCCTGAGAAATAGCAAATGGAAAATTGAATCGGAGACGTAACATGATTATTAATATCTCTAACCCAAAGCATTCTTTCTGCATTTTTCACAGGCTTTGATCTCCAAGTCGTTCAAAAGAACTGGTGTCCTAAATATAAGCGGTGCGGGTGCAGACAGACAACCCCAAGGCCGCCTCCCTCACCTGCAATACAGGTGTTTAAACAAAGTCATCAGGATGATGCTGTGCAGACATTTCTTTCTAGAACTTGGGCTGCGGGAAGCTGAGGCCTTCTGTCACCAGGGAGTGGGAACTGGCACTCAAGGGCTCAGAAGGTCAGTTGCAGTCACTGAAGGACACAGCTAAAGAGCAGTGAGGACCCAGAAGGCTTGGAGGAAGTCTGTCATTTCCTAAATCCTCCACCTCCTCGCTGGGGAAGAGGCACCGACCAGAAGCCGGAGTCCTTCATGCAGCGACTAAGATTGCACTGGAGCTGTCAGCATTTTGTAAAGAGTAATTGAGTGACTCACCCTTCAGTTACTTTTTTTTTTTTTTTTTAGTTTCTTTTTAAAAGATTCACTTATGCATACAGAACTGGGGTGCAGGCCAGAGGCGAGGAGAGGATTCACCAGAGACAGCAGACGGGTCAGGCGAGTTCTGCCACACCATGTGGTCACCCCCAGGGCGGGGATCGAACTCATGCTGAAGCAGCTGATTCACTTGCCGTTCTGCGCCACCAGGGAGGGCCCTCGGTTACAGCTTTTAAAGAAAAACATCTTGACCGTCCTGTGTTGTGATCTTGCTCTTTCTGTTGCCTACTTGACAATGGGCCTATTCACAATTATGTGTAAAGACTCTGGCATACGAACTAAACACACACTCTCTGTGCTCTAGCCAGCCTTCTGAGTCTGTTTCAATCCACATTTCAACTCTCTGCTGTTTTCTGTGTTGTAATCACAGCACCTGCAAAACAAATCAGTTTCCCCCCTTTCAAATCCTTCCATGTGCTCCCGATTGCCTTGCAGTGTTAAGGACCCGCAATAAAATGCTGACCACATTTGTAGCTAATGCTCTATCAGTCCACCGGCTCTGACTGTATTTTTATGTTATTTTTTTAAAAAGATTTATGTATGCATACAGAACTGGGGTACAGGCCAGAGGCTCAGGGGCAGTGAGAGGCTTCACCAGAGACAGAGTGGGGAGCAGAACAGGCAGATCGACGAAGTACACTGCTGAGGGGAGCAGCGGGCGGTCAGGAGAGGTCTGCCGCGCCCTGTGGTCACCTCCGGGGCAGGCGGGAATTGAACTCACGCGGCAACGGCTTTAGCTGTGCTGTAACCCGCTGCGCCACCAGGGAGGGCCCCCTTATGTCATTCTAAGGTGATGGTTCTAATACACAATCATGTTCGGAAAGAGTTCTGTGATTACTTTGCCAAGCTCATGCCCAGTCCTACTCCATCACAAATAGGCGCGAGCTCCCGTCCACTTGTTGACAGGCCTATCACTGCCTCTTCCCATCAGTTAACTTGATAAAATCCAGTAAGTGTTACACTGAAACAGGGGCCCCGGGGGGAAGGGGAGGTTCCAGGTTCCCTGCTCCACCCGAAGGAGAATGGAGCTGCGCAGGGATGAGGAGAACCTAGAGTGGAGACTGAGGGGAAGGGAGCAGGATGGAGCCAGGAGACAACCTGAGCAGGGAGCAGAGAGACGTGTGAAGAAATAGCTGTTGTTCCGTGTCCTGGACCAGGGGACACAGACATGGGGGAGGTCCACGGGGAAGTGAACTATGGTGGCATTTGTCTTGATGTTGCTCTCTTCCTCCAGACTTGCTTGGCCATTTCTGACCCTCTTCTATGGGTACCTGCTGAAGGTGCTTTTAGACTGTAGCGGGCTTTCAGGCCTTGCTCTGGGCCAGCCCCTTTTGGGTGGACTTCTACCCACGAGGGGACGGGTAACTTCGGGTATCTGATCAGAAACTATATTCTTTATCTTTCCTATATTGCACATTCATTGAAGTAAATTTCCTTCCCATGAAATGTCTTATATGTTTTGTCTTGATTCAGTGGATGGCAGAAACTATTAAGAATAGGCAGGTTTGGGGGTTCAGTGTGCCCCTCTCTGCCCTGTAACAACATCAGGGATAAACGCAGCTTAACTATGACTCAGAAATTTTTTATATATCCCCTTGATTTGGCTTGCTATCATTTTAAGATTTTTTTTCCTTCTCTGCTGTTGAGCAGAAACACTGGCCTGCAATCTTTCTCAAAAACAATTCCAGGTTTTGGACTCAAGATATGTGTTAGTGGGGCCCTCCCTGATGGCACAATGGGTTAGAGTGCAGCACTCCAAGCTGGCTGCAGCCACTTCAGTGAGTTCTGTCCCCACCCCGGAGGTGGCCCACAGGGCGCAGCAGACCTCTCCTGACCTGCCCGCTGCTCCCCTGAGCAGTGTACTTCGTCAATCGGCCTATTCTGCTCCCCACTCTGCCTCTGGTGAGTCCTCTCACCACCCCTGCACCTTTGGGCTGTACCCCGGCTCTGTATGCATAAATAAGTAAATCTTAAAAAAAAAATAGATGTATATGATGTATACAGACAATGAACTGGAGATCTTATTTTTTCCTGGAAGAATTTGTAAAAACCTGGATGATCCAATTTTCGAAAGTTGAGTAGAAAGTGCCTGACAAACCATCTGTGCTGATGTTTTCTTGGTAAGAACATCTCTGCATTGCTACTTCTGATTTATCTGTTTAGTGGCTAAGAGATAATTCACCCTTTTCCTAACTTTTGGAACCCGAGTATTGATACATGTACTTAGGTTCTCAAATAGGATGCAAGTCTACATTTACGACCATCTATAATTTCTAAAATCCATCTGTGCCTATTATCCTAACATGATTAGCCATGCCTTATCTTACACTTCATGGAGTTCAAATGGCATTTTCAAAATAAGGGTAAGTTATCCTTTTAACATTACAAATATTCATCTCTTTCATTCCTTTATTAACCAAAGCTTAGCTAGATTTTGTGCAGAAAAATTTTCCAGTTATTTCAGAGAACCCTGTTAGCTGTTACTCTCACTGGAGAAGCATTTTCTGTTCTTTAAGATGTATTGACTGTTTTAACTTCACTGTATTACTTCAGTTCGTATTTTGATTTACTCTCGTTGCTACTAAATTGGTCAATCTTGATATTTTTAGCCTGCTCAATAGAAATACAACAATGCATAAAGTGGCCCTTAACACATTCTTCACCCCACATACTTTGATATGTGGCATTTTCATTATTCAATTCTACATACCTTTAAATTCAAATTTTATTTTTCAAAAACTACTTCTGAACCATCTTCATTTCTTCAAGTGCATCCTTTTGAGGCTATTTCCAATGTACTGATAGGAAGCATTGTCATCATTCAATTATGCATATTTTATATTCATCTCTTTAAAAAAAAAAAAAAAAGCTACCCTCAGGGGCTTCTTGGTCCTGAAGTGAATCCTTTAGAGGCAACTTAACAATAGTCAGTACCAGGCTGGCTCAGTTTGCATGTTAGAAAATACGTACATACATTCCTAGTTTCTTTTTTTCAGTACACCATTTAGTGTTTCAAGTTATTTTCTTTGCTTTGACGACACATTATTGTCAGCCTTGTTATTTGAGTGATTCATTTTCCTCCAGGAGTTTAACATCTTAATAATGATCTGTTGGGTATGACTCACTCTTGTACACACTTACTACCCCATGAATTCAAGTCTACTTCTGGAACATTCTCAGGCTCTTTCTTCAACTCTCATTCCTATGGTCTCTGTTCTGGAACTCTCTCATTAAATGTAGTTCAGCCATTGGGGTGGTCTCATTACACCCTCAGTTTCCAATAGGGAGATGTCACCCTCTGTCTAGCACTGAGTGATTTGCTCCAGAAAAGGTGGGCTACAAATACTCGAGTCCCTTGTAGCTTGTGTCCGGTGAAAAAATCACCATTTTTATTTAAGGTTCTTTTCAGCTGTTCAAATTCTGCCTGGTTAATTTTGGGGGTCCTTGGTTTCTTGCTGGTAATTCTAGCCATCCTTCACTTCCTCTATGTGGATGATAGGATTTCTATTTTAATAGCTACAATCATGTTGTTATAATCTCTTTGCTATCCCAGCTGACTCTCACTAGCGGTAACAGGATTATTTTTATTTTGGGTAATTGATGACTATGAAATTTTATTTGATTGAATTACTCCTTAGAAGTCTGTGGGACAAGAATTGGGTTGTTTCCCTCCAGAAAACACATTTGTCTGTTTCTGTGTGGTTCCTGATTGTCTATTGACCTGGCACTGTATTACTGTTTTGTAAATTATCTTCAGTGAATATTAGAATCCCAGGTAAGGCAACCTAATTTTGTTGTAGGCTTGAAGCTTAGTATTTTAATCCAGGGCTTAAACTGGTAGAGGCCTCCAAGACTGCTTTTATTTTACCACTGTCTGCTCAGCTCTAAGTTTTGTTTTGTTTTTTCCCTGTTTTCCTCTCAACCCCCACTCGCCAAGGCCTTTTTCTCTACTTTATGAGTCTGGATATGCTATCAAGAGTTGTGCGATTTTATCAGCAATCTAAATGTCTCGGAGAGAGCCCTCCAGAACCTGGAGTCACTGCTATTGCTGGCAGCCACTGAAGCTGTGGGAAAGCTTAAAGAATATACATGCAGTCTGACTTCAATTTCTATCTGATGCAGGATGCTTAACAGTTCAGTTTCCCTCACTCATTGCAAAGATTCTTAATCTGCTGTCTTCACTAATCACTTCAAGCCTGATAAAAGTGAGCAAACCCATCTCCATAGAAATGTGGACATGGAGACCAATGTCTTGTAGCCATTTCAGGCACATAAAACCCAGGCCTGCATCCCGCATAAAGCCAGGTCAGCCTCTGGAGGGCTTATGGAGTCCAGTTTACAAAGGTGTCATGAATAATGATTTGAAAAGTCAGAGGTTATGGGCAGAGTGAACCTTTGCATCCCAGGTTTCTTCTGGGTTTTGCTTATAGAAAAGCAAAGCAGCTCAACAATTTGGATGCTGCACATACTAAATGATATGGTTAAAATGGCTATTACTTAAAGAATTTGGAAAGAGCCATTTTATCCCTAATGTGTTAGACCATTAACAGTTAAAGTCATTCAAGCTAGATGGTAGAGCTGGGGTTCGAAGCTATCTTCTTAGCACTGAAGAGGCAGTGACGGGAAAATCTGGGAGGAAAAACAACATCTAAGATAGTTTACTTGATTTCCCGTTGCGACAGCTTTCCTTTGGGCCAGAACCCGTGTATCTTCAGGAGCAGGTGGACAGCTGTTTCTCCAAGGGCCTCAAGAATGGGCGGAGCCTGACACCAGAAAAAATCGTAGAGACAAGCGTCACTTCTGTGCGTGTGATGACTTCTGGTCATCGCGGTGGTTAAACTGGGAGAGGTCCGCCGAAGAAGGTGCTCGCTGGTGGGAGAGCACCCAGGTGTACCCTTAGGAGACAGCTCATGGTGGGCTGGGCCTTGGGAGGGTCGGCCATGACCTGACCACTTGTAGGTGGCAATGGGAATTAAGTTGCAAGACCATGAACTACTAATAAATACTAGAGAATGATTTACTGCTTATGCAAATTAGCAAGTTCAAACTCAAACAGCATCGTTCATTGACATTCAAAGCTACGCTTTTAAGCTGGTCCGTATTTTCAAATAGAACCTAAAACACATTCAGTGATGCTTGCGCCCTTTGCTGCCGGTTAAGAGGCTGAGCCTCTGGTGGTGGAGTAGAAGTTCAGTGCTGACTCCTCTACGTTTCGGTTGCTCGATTCATCAAGATCATTAACATTTCGGTGGTTCAGTTTTCTCATCAAGGGAATAGCGGTAGTTACAGGACTTACCTAAAGGTTTCCGAAAAAATTAGAAATGGTAATTATGTAAAGACTTATAGGATCTGGCTTGTAAAAAATAAAAAAAATTTAAAAAAATAGCCAGAAAATGTCTTGTGTTTGCTATCATGATCAGTGTAGATTTCTACCTAGCTCAGTGAGTTACTCTTATGCATCCACTACTTGTGTGAGAGTTGTGGAGTGTTGCAGTGGAGGCCCTGGGGGACCTGGCCTCCTGTGGGGACATCTGTGGAATCCGGCCACATCTGCAGGTGTCTGTCCTACCTGTGACCATTACTGCATCTGATGTGGCAGAAGAGGAAAAGGAGCTAATTCCCCTCCAACACAACCCCTGCAGACTGTGCAGCATGAGGGAGACACAGTGTCCAGACAGGAAGGGCCAAGTGGAAAACTGAGCTCAGTCAAGAAAGCCCGGGGTTCAGAGCAGGCGGGGAAACAGCAGCCCCATCTCTGGAAACCACAGAAGCAACTTTGACATTCTAAGAACGAGCAACTAACAATCAATGTGCTAATTACATAAAGGTTCAGTTAGTTATAAATACGAGCACGAAGCGGTGCTGGGGAATGCTTACGCAACGCTCCCTCTCGCGCTGAATTCCGTCGCGAATGCCCCCCCCCCCCCAGGGTCCCTTAACATCACAGGTGACAAGAACGGCAGCAGTCTAGGCCCCGGCAGCCTGCGAGTCCACTCTCCATGCTTGACTCAGGGCCAGCTTGCTGCACTCAGCCCCCAGGAGCTCAGAGGGAGAGCTGGCAACCCTGCTTTGAGAAGATCTATATTCACATTTGCGTGCTCCGAGTTATTTTTAAAGAAGTTGGGCGTCTCATCTGCCTTATGAAAACAGGCGACAAGAAGCATGCTCTGCTCAGTGTGAACTTCCTGTGTCTCTCCTAGTGCTAATTCCAGGCAGCATGCTGTCTGCTCCAAAGAGCAAGACAACAAACCAAGCTCTCGTCGGAGCCGTTCGGCCCAGTGGGGCCCACCCACAAGGGCCACAGGCGCCCGTGGGACATCAGCTCCCGCCTCTGCCCCCGCGGCAAAGCACACAGTTGTGGGGTGCTTACCACTATGTCGTGGGTTCAGGAAAAGATGTCAATTTAAGTCGCCACGAGCCAGTCCCTGGGATGCACCTAGTGTTAGCCCCGCCCACTGTAACTTAGTGACGCTGAGGTCATCTCACAGCTGACAGAGCAGCCCGGGGTCAAGAGAACTTGGTTCGATTTGCTTGAACCTTAGACAGCTGCCTTTCAACAGGGTTTTGTTTTTTGGAAATGCTCAGCATTAATTATTCTTAGCCTCCAAATACGTGATCATTTTACTCGTTGGTTGGGAATGTACAGCTACAATTCCACGGCTCTATGTTAAGGCTCAGAACTTCTGGTTCTCCGCTGCACTGAACTTTGGAACTTAGACTCTGTATTGGAGGGGAAGGAGCGTCCTTCCTGTCCCAGGATCATCACTGGGGCTTGAGGGGATGAGGTCTTAACAGTACTGCCCTTGCTGGGCAGGAAAAATGGCATCTGCCAGAGCCAGCAAGGACATGCATTAGGGGAGCAACTTAGCTCAGCCAACAGGAGGGAGGAGGAAGGAGCTGATGGAAAATCACTGGAGGAAGCCGAGGGAGGCTGGCCAGTGCCTTCAACCATCTGCATTTACTAATTGGCACTTATCAAAGTTAGGTTGCTGGCCCCCACTGAGACAAAGACCTGGACTCTATTTTTCATGAATATTAAATTTCCAACACAGAGCTCCCAGTCCTGGAGAGAGATAATCCCGAGTTAGAAAACTGACAAAGGGCTTTTTAAAATCTACAGCTCACAGAGGCAGAAGAAGAATCTACAGCAGTAGGATTCCTTAAGTAAATGCTCTGAGAAAAAGGACATCAGACAGCCGAGAGGTATCCTGGCCAGTGTTCAGCCACGCTGAGGAAACATCACATTTCTGTCCCCGTCATCAATCCGTGAGAAGTTCTCTTCAGCCAACAGGCCCAATGATGACACCCCAAAACATCACATGACCAGGAGATGCAGAGGGTCTGTAATAATATGTCACCTAACAGGTCAGCCATGACAGAAAACTTGTAACCTATCAACCTGGGATGGAGAGCCCTGTGTGTGTCATCGTAACTGCTCTATCCAGAATAGCCCAGCTTAGGGTTCACCTTGCAGGAAATGGGACCCCAGCTACAGCAGTCTAAATCCACCTCTGCTCAGGTTTACCTTTTCATTGTTCCTTACCACATATAGTTTACAACAGGGAAGTTATTTGTTGATAGCGCCATAGCCTGAGTGCCTGAGGTGAAGGCCACCTTGAAGTTCTTCATTACCTGCCAATGGGATTTGTGCTGTGAGGCCAAAAGCAGCCAACGATGGGTGCCCAGCTGGGGAAGCCTCAGGGCACCTGAGGGTGGACCTGACCCCACGCTCCTACCTAGGTCAGAGTGTGTTTTGTTTTGTTTTGTTGCAGCCCATTTAAATACATCAAATAATAAGCATAGAAGAGTTCTTTGTATTTGAGTTTTAAGTTTTGTAAAGAATTAGAGCAATTGAGGAAAGAATCAACAAACTGCCATTTCCTTAACTCCCTTTCTATGAAGAAAAAATGATCGGGAGCTGGAGTTGGTCCTGCGGGGATGGAAGCCGGAGCAGACCCAGAGACGAAGGTGTGGATGTCACAAGATAAAAGGGACCTCGCAGCTCTAACTAAAGTTGGGGATATTACGACGAATGACCCTGGATAATGCAAGCGGGCCAATCTACTGACATAAGTCCTTAAAAACAGAGCAAATTCTCCAGCACAAGAGGAGATAGAGTTGAGGCAGAAGCCAGAGACAGGACAGGGGAGAGGCAGGACTTGGGGGTGTGTGTGGGAGGGAGGGAAAGGGGACCCGGGGAGTGCCTGGCCTCACAGCCTCCAGGAGGGAAGGAACCTCAAGCCCCCCAAAATAATCTCAGCCTCCCAGACATCTGATTTCAGTCTTGGGAGACCTGTGGCCACAGAACTCACTCATGTTGCAGTCCCCAAAAAGGAAGAAATAATGAATGGGCTGTATTTTAAGCCACCCAGTTTTGGGTAATTGTTATGGCAACATAGTGTCATGTAGATACATGTCAGGGCACTTAGTTGCAGGTAAGCCCATGTAGCGTCACACAGGCCCATAAAACTCATGAATACAAAGTCGCACATATTCAAACAGGAAACCAGAGCAGCAGCTCAAAGATATCACCACTGCCCTATAAAATAAATGGAAAATTTCCCTAAAAATATATATTCACAGTCAATTAAAATCCCTAATTTATGTTTACTCTCAGTATCTTTTCTTTTGGCCCCAAGTGTATCCTTTTTTGTTATACTAAAACAAATATTTCAATAAGGAAATATACGTGTTGAGTTTTTTCTTTAAACCCAATATATTTTGTTCTTGAGTTAACTTTGAAAGATAGTAAAAACTGAACAGAGCTCCTACTCTCTACTATATTCTAATCCCTTTTTCATCTTTTATCTTCCTTAAAGATATTTTAATTCAGGGCCTCCCTGAGGGCCTCCCTGATGGCCTATGAGATAAGTCTCAGTGATCACCACTACAGCCGAGTCCCATCCCCGGCTGGGGAGTGACCCCAGGGCCCAGCAGACCTCTCCTGTCTCCCCGCTGCTCCCCTCAGCAATGGATTTCATTCAGTCTGCCTGTTCTGCTCCCCACTCTGTCTCTGGAGAATCCTCTCACCCCTGCACCTCTGGCCTGCACCACAATTCTTATATGCAGAAATAAAAAGTTATTTTAGTTCACTAAGCCATTATGCCTATAAAGAAAAACTCCAGTTACTCAGTTTAAGAAAACGGGCATTTAGGGTCCTTCACTGAACTGCCATATTTCCTTTCATTTCTCCTGTGTTGTAGCTCACCAGAACTTTAAGACATTTCCTTTTGATGCTAATTTTTTTTCAAGATTTATTTATTTATGCATACAGAACCGGAGTGCAGGTACAGGAGCAGAAAGGATTCATCAGAGAAAAAGTAGGGGCAGAGCAGGCAGATTGACCAAGCACACTGCTGAGGGACAGCAGGAGAGGTCTGCTGCGCCCTGTGGGTCCCTCCCTGGCCGGGGACCAACTCAGCTGCAGTGGCTGCAGATTGCTTCATAGTGCTGCGCTTCAACCTGCTGCACACCAGGAAGGGCCTAAATTCTTAATATTTCTTATCATTTGGTCGCCATATGCCCACTCCTCCTTGCTCAGCTGATTGAAAGATCTTCCCTAACATCTCTCCTCTTGCTTCATTGTCATATTTTCATCATCCATTTCTATCCCTCCCCTGTGAAACCAGTGCCATCAAACAGCCAGGTTTCTGTCTCCACTCGTGACCGGTGACAGTCTCAGTAGTTGGTGCGATGGCTTTCAGTTCTTCATACAGTTCACTTCCGGCTAGTTTCTCTCTACTCTCAGAAACCAACAAAGGAGACCGTAGTGCTTCCGTTTTCCAAGTGAGAAAACTAGGATCAAAGAGGAAGTCGCTTACCAGAGCCACCACGCCAGCAAGCAGTAATCTGGGTTCCAGACTGAAAGCACCAGGTTAATCCTCAGATAAACCTAGTAAGAGGCTATGCTTACTGGTATGCCTTCATTAGGCCAAGTCCCTTTGCCAGGCTTAGTTCTCCCCTATTTCAGAGCAATAAGTAAAATGGGTATTTAAAGAAATGTAATTAAATCACTGAATGAACATCTTTCCCACTAATAAAAATACAGTTTGGCAGTTCCTTAAAAATCTAAACAGTCTCACCATAGGACACAGAAATTGTGTTCCTAGGTTCTTGGGCAACAAATTTTAAGGCATATATACATGCTAATAATAAAGTTTCTGAAAAATAATGATTTTATCTACAGTATCAAAAGTGTTTAAGAATAAATTGAAGCAAGGTGAACTGTCTCTATGCTGAAAACTAGAAGATGAAGGAAGGAAACGATGACCAGTAAATGGAAATGCATCGTGTTCATGGATGGAAAAAGATTCTTTCAATGCCAATACTATCGAAAGTCATCTATAGCTTCAATGAGCTGCCCATCAAGAGCCCATGGCACTTTTGCACAGGAAAAAAAAAAATGTTCTTAAAATGTATATGGAACTGGCCCTCCCTGGTGGCGCAGCGGGTTAAAGCACAGCACTGAGAAGCTAAAGCCGCTTCCGCATGAGTTCGATTCCCGCCTGCCCCGGAGGTGACCACATGGCGCAGCAGACCTCTCCTGGCCCGCCCGCTGCTCCCCTCAGCAGTGGACTTCATCGGTCAGCCTGTTCTGTTCCCCACTCTGTCTCTGGTGAAGCCTCTCACCATCCACATTTCTGGCCTGTACCCCAGTTCTGTATGCACAAATAAATAAATCTTAAAAAAAAAAGAACCTTCCAAAAAAAAAATGTATATGGAACCACCAAAGACCTCTAAGAGTCAAAAATAAGTGCTAAAAAGAACAAAGCATGGGGTATCGCACCTCCAGATTTCAAGCCACATTCACGAAGCCAGTGTGGGACTGGCACTGAAACAGATCGAGCAGGGTGCAAACCCAAGTCCAGAACAAACCCCAGCAGCCACAGTGTGCTACAGCCTGGCAAGGGACTGGATATTCGCATGCAAGACAATCAGCCTGGCCCACATCTCAAGCTGTGACACCGTTCCCAAAATTAACTCAAAATTGGCTAAGGACCTGGAGCCCTGAACCCTTAAAACCATGACCATCTAGGAACAGAGCTGCTTCTGGGTGTTAGTCATGAATCTGGGGGAATGAGAGCAGAAACAACACATGTAAAAAGTTTTAACTACCTCAAACAAAAGCTTCTAGAGGCAGAGTATGAACAAAAATGACAAGAGAAACTGTGGAACGAGAAAAAAAAAAAGACTTGTAAATTATAGATCTGATCATACAAACTCAGGCCAAAATAACTAATAATCCAATTAAGAAATGTAATTTTTTAACTCTCTGTTCTAAAAACTGGAAACCACCAAGGTATTCTTTTAAAGGAATCGATGAGCCGTGGTGCATCCACACAGGAGGTTATTATTTAGCAGTCTAAGAAGTGCGTTAGCAAAAAGATAGGCAGGAACGTTAAATGAATACTTTCAGGTGGAAAGCCGATCTTCGGAAGACTACGTACTGTGAGACTTCAACTACAGGCTGTTCCAAAGTGGCAATACTCAGACAGTGTTCCCACTGCTCCCCACCAGGAGTTTGGTAGGGAAAAGGAGCAGTGAAACTTAAGGGAATTTCGGGAGGTGAATCTATCCTATGTAACACTGCCACGCTGGATAGGTGGCAATATTAATGTGTCAAAATCCATACAGAAGTTCAGCAGAAAGAGTGAATCCCAGTGTAGTCAAGTTAAAAATAAGTTATGGGGCCCTCCCTGGTGGCGCAGCGGGTTAAAGCACAGCACTGAGAAGCTGAAGCCACTTCCACATGAGTTCGATCCCCGCCTGCCCCGGAGGTGACCACATGGCATGGCAGAGACCTCTCCTGACCCGCCCGCTGCTCCCCTCAGCAGTGGGCTTCATAGATCGGCCTGTTCTGCTCCCCACTCTGTCTCTGGTGAATCCTATCATCCTCCACATCTCTGTCCTGTACCCCAGTTCTGTATGAATAAATAAATCTAGAAAAATAAAAATTAAAAATTAAAAAAATAAGTTATGGTTTGAAAGCCTAAGAAGGTATGCAAGCCAGAAGACAATCCAATCATATCACAATTATAGTTCAAAATGTCACTGAAGAGGGTGTGGGAGAAGGTGTGGCCTCAATAACTGGAAATTGGTGGAATCTAAGGCCAGAGGCAAAAGGAACTAATCTAGTTGAAGTTATTTCCTGTGGGGGTTGGTTAACAAATCTGATTTCACTGAAGTACTGAGATATTGACATTGGGCAGTGAAGTAAACAGAGAGCAGATGATGGGAGCCAATTTTTGCATGAGTTGAAGAGGAATTTGCCAGGGAAAAAGGCTGGAACAGTCCATGTGTTAATATCAATCTTAGTGCATGTGTAGTTCAAAGCCTAGAGTTGCTATAAACAGAAATATTTATAGAAACATGCATCTACTTGGGTTAGTATATATGCACATATATTACCCTGCACTGGTTTCTAGAAGCAACACCCCAGTTGAAATATCACCTAATACATGATTTCTAATACCATTCTCTAATGAAAGGAATCAGGACTCCATGAAAAACGATTGGAGGTGTGGGGCAGAAATATACCCATGCCTGCACAAGCAAACAAGGGTTAGCATGCACATACATTTTGTTGCTCTGTGAGCAGAGAGGCCCTCGAATAAGTGACACGGCGCAGTATCATGCACAGATGGTCTGCTCAGTCTCTATTCTACAAAGAGGACCAGGAACCTATGGAGAAATGAATAATTCCCAACTGGAGCACAAAACACACACGATGAGCATAAAGCAACGTGGAGCACCAAGAAGAAAGTGCTCGAAAAACACATAAAACCCTGCATGGATAGGATTCTGTCAAAGGGACATGGACCCCAATTGAAAATCTCCCAACCACCAAAGCTGGAACAAGCTTGGATAATAACACAAGGTATAAACTAAATATATTAGACATCCATCTGTCTTTAACACTCGGAATAGAAGTTACATGAAGATACAAGTGACTGAAAACATGGGAGCAGAGAGAAATTTCCCCCACAAGTAATTCATGTAGCTACTCCTCAAGAACGCCTACATGCGGGCTGTGCCGCAGGAGACCCTTCCGCAGAGAGGCGAGGCGGGAGCTGGGGCAGGGACGGGGGCCTCTCCAGGGTCAGGCCAGGACACACCGCGGGGTCCTCTGGTGGACAGTGGTAATCTGGGATGACAGCAGACACCCCGTTTGCAGCTGCTCCCACAATATGCCACTCAGCAAGAGTCAGACAGACCCCAACAGAGGAGGGCGGCTTGGAGACCACCCACCCACACCTACCTACAAACAGCCGGTGTCACCCTAGCACCAAGGTCTGAGAATCTGTCACAGCCCAGAGGTCTGGGGACACCGAATACTGCATGCAATGGATATCTGGAGGACGTTGTGGGACAGGAAAAGCAGAGACTCAGACAGGCTCTACCTGTAACAGGTGTAGGCCAGGCGATTGTGAACAGGGAGACCTGGGTGTGAAGCACTGGACCATCTATAAAGCTGAAAGATTTCTAACATGCCCAGTCTCTTAGAAATCAATAGATAGTTGTCCATTCCAAACTTTTAAAGTGCTGACTGGGTCAGCACTCTGCCCTCAGCCTCGCCGTCTCTCCTCTCCGTGCTTTTCACTGGCCACGGCGCGTTTAGCATCTCAGTGTGCGCCATATTGGTTCCCAGTGGTGCAGGACCATGGACCCAGCTGGTGCACCGATTTAATTAATAGGTGTTGCTCCGGAGTTCTAGCTTTTGGCTAGGGTGCAAAATGATTCATTCTCAAGTAGGAAAGTAGATTTTCATATCTGAACTTTAAGTAGGAAAGAGCATCTCACCTCAAAAGAGAGTCATGCCGATTTTTTCATGGAAATGATATTCTGAGTATACGATGATCAGTATTTTCCCCATGCATTTTAATTTGAAAAACATTAGGGTGAAAGTGTTTATCATCCACATTGCACGCCTGACTGAGTAATTTCTCTGCAATCAGTCCTTAACTCCTTCTTCATTATTATCAAAGACGCAGGCCACTCACAATGTACATACAAATTCATTTCTGCATGCAAGTTATCAAGCAAGTATACCCATTCATTAGTAATTAACGTCGAATTTTGACAGTAAAATGGACATGCTTATGTTAAAGTATATAAATGTGAATTATTCATATAGAAAAAGGAACATTAAAAAAACACCAAGAGGCAATAACATCCTCCAGAGATAAATTTTAATTATGCTTAATTTATGTTTAATTATGCTAAGTCCACAGCACACCCTTATTTTCTCTTGCTTAAAAGTATCTCTAGCTACCAAGCTCGCCATCTTTTATTTGGTAATTTCAATTAAAATCATGCTATTTAACTATGTCCTGTCTCAAGCCACTAATCAGAATGCAGAAAATGAAAACAGGTTGTCAAGTATGGTGATGTTTTAATTCAAGATTACCTGTGTCCATCTCACAATATATCTAAAATGAATGTTCTCGAAGGTCTCAGAAACAAGTGTCCTGTCTGTTGAGTCCAGTGGATAATTTAGGAGTGCTGTCACAAAACAACCTGCCTCCGTGTTCTGCTTTCCAGCAGGCAGCCAGCCAGGTACAATGGCAGTAACGCAGTCCTTGTGATCCGAGCATTCCAGAGCATTTCAGCCCGTGTTCAAAGTAATTAAAATAGATGAACAAACACCTTATGAGAGGAAGACTAGAAAAAAAGACAAAGTGGGCATGATGGTTCATTTGTCCCAGTCACCTACTGCTTTTAAAGGTCTGACCACACTCCCGGGCCACACCGGTCTCTGTGATGGGCAGATGGCAACACCCAGCAATCAGAGCGGGCCCCAGGATCCGTCCACAGGCAGAAGTCAGTCCTAGGACAACTGCCCACAGGTGACAGTGAGAGCGAGGACGTCGAACGCGGGTCCAGGAGGCTAGGTGACAGCAGTCACACACAGCAATGACAGGACACAGGCGCCGAGCCCAGAGAGACGCTCGGGAACCCAGAACTGACACGGCAGGGCAGGGGCGGCAGGACGCTGGCCCGGAGGACACCTCCCTCTGGGAGCAGGCCACTGTGAAGTAGCCAGAGGGAGCTAGCCGGTGGTGACCTGCCCCCCCCTACAGGGTGGGGGTGGGGGCAAAGGGCAGGAGGCTCCTGCCCCGCCCAGCTCCGGAATTCTCGTCCAAGAAAACCCTTTCCTCAGATCAGCTTCCTGCTAGACGAAAGCAATTTGTTCAATACGCTCTTGCTCACATGGTGCTTTACTGGTATTTTTCAAGCCTATAAGAATACTACTTTGAAAAATAATTTTTGACAAGAGTTACTCATACCATAAAACTGAAACGATTCCAATTGTCCAGGACACGGAAAAAATCACCGGCTCTCCTCTGTGCTGGGGCAAAATAGACTTTCTAAGCAGCACGTTTCAGTTTCCAGTGAACTTTTTAAGATAGTCAGGTATCACGACCTTTACAAAAACATCTTTCCCAGCAATGTGCGGAACAGGACAGGTCTCCCTTCCCGCCCATCACATAAGCGTCCCTAGCTGTTATGTTGAACAAGTTTGTCTTCTTGCAGGCTAAGGAAAAGGACGGACTTCCCTAAGAGGGTGATGAGGAAGTTAAACGCCAGGCGTTGACAGAGCAAGCTGGCGCCCGCCTCAGTCTTCACACACACCTCAGCCACGCTGCCTGTCCCCTCCAGATCTCCCTTTTGTTCTACCCCTTGTCTAAACACCCCTGCACACTGCCAAAGAGTGGGGCAGGGTCCTGTAGACACGAGTCTGCCGCCGTCCTCTGTCTGTCAAAAAATCAAGCCACTTTCCTTCTCCACGAGCTCGGTTTCCTTTGAGTGGCTGAGGGAAACTGAGGCCGGCGTCAGAGTCACTTCCAGCCCTCCCTCACTCCCTTCCTCCCCGCTGCCCTAACAGACCCTCCAGCCAGGCATCGGGGTTCAGGCAGACCCATAAATTCAACGTCGCTATTCTAAGCTTGGTTTCACATCAGACCAGAGCAGACGCCTCTGTCTTCAGACTGCTTTCAGCATCGAGTGATTCGTGGCAAAAACAGTACAATCACATCAGGAATGAGAAGCATTTGCTAGAAAAGGGTGATGATGACATTATCTGTTAAAGTGAAAACCAAATTGATTAATACAGTTCACCATTGACACGGTAAGTCGAGATGCTCTATTTCCTTTTATAACGCCTTTTATAAATGAGTAGTATAATATTTCAGGTTGTTCCCTCTCAGAAGCGAGGCCTAAACATCACCCACTTATATAACGTTAACGTTCGATGCAAATTATATTAATTTACCTTTGACACAATGTCAGTTACAAAGATTGTTTTTCACATTTTACTTAACAGTAAGAGAATACTGAGATCCAGTGATCGTCGGCATTACGGCTAGACAACTGATTTTGCTGGAGCAGCTGACACTTGTATTCATCTAAGAAAACCGCAGCACCCGGGGCCCAAGCCAGGGGTCTGTCGCAGCAGCTGGGCTCTGTTGTCGCGAGCCCAGCAGCTCTCCCGGGGCAGCCTGGGAGATGATGTGCGTGGAGGCAGCATGTGAAACCAGGGGTGAGCATGGAGGGAGCACATTTGACTGTAAACAGTATTAACAGCCTCACAAAAAAATAAATTCTTTCATGAAGAAGACAATTCACCTCTCCCTGTCGAAGAGGATGTTAATACTCCCCAAGACAAAGTCTGCCCCATGCTGCCAACTTGGGCCTCTTCGTACAGGCTTTGCGGATTCACAGGTGGGATTTCTTAGCACAGCTTTCTGCATCCTTGAGGACACACCCCTCCGGCGGCCATCACACGGCCTCTAGCATAAGCCGTGAAAGCACCGGGAAGCGCCATCTAGGTGACTATCACCTGGCGTGGGCAGGGAAGGGTTCACAGGGAAGCCCTCCCAGCCCCCTCATGCTTCTGCACTACTGTTTCAGTTTTAGGAAAAACCTCAGAACTGGCACCCAGCCAGACCGGAAGGGCCCAGCTCTCCAGCACTGCACACAGTGACTACAGCCGTCCACACACCTCAGAGCGCCATCAAGTCACCGGCCCCGGCTGGAGCCTCGTTTTGTGGGAGCGCACAGGCAGGCTCCGTGACCTGGCAAGAAAATCAGGAGATAATAAGGCCTTTGCATCACTAGCCCGGCTCGGATGCCAGCCACGGGGTGGGCAGACAGTAGCTCCTCTCTGTGAGGCTCCTTGGACTCTCCAAACACGGGGCTGTGCCCCTGTGACGTCTCAGGTGTACCCGCAAGTAACTACGGCCATGAGCACATGGACAGCGTTGGGGGTGGGGGGGTCGTCCCAGGGCCGCAGGTGCCGAGAATTAACAGAGGCCTCGGTGGTGCTAACAGGCTTTGAAATTACAGAAGAAACAGCCCAACAGGGGAGGCCCCGCCAGATCCCACAACCCCGTTTCTCGTGCTGGTCACCAAGGGGCGGGCTTGGCCACAGCTGAGGCCACGGGGACCCCACTTCCCCCCAGACACAAGGTCACTCCCAGGAAACAGCTCTGGGCCAGGCGCTGGGCCACGGGGTGACACAGAAGCTAAGTCTTTGCTCCCTATCTTGTCCTTTTTGAAGTCCCTGCTTTAAAGCCCGATGGGGCCCCTTCACTTTAGAGCAGACCCCACACTCTAATCCTGGGGGACCCACTGGCCTAGGCTTGCTGGGGGGGAGGGGACTTTCACCTCTTTTCCTCCTCCTCTTAGTCCAGCAGGTTGAAGATTGAGGAATTCAGGGATGTTGACATTCTTCAGCAAGACATCAGCTAACAAGTCAGTCTGAGCAAACGCTGTGTGATCAAGTCCAGAAATACCAAGATCAGGGCGCCACCTAAATTACCCCCGCCCTGCGCAGACAGGAGTGAGTTCTGTGACGGCAACTAGACAGGTCTCCAGAGAAAAGGCGCCTCTGCCCTGAGGGACGGCGTCCCCACCGCGGTGTGGCCAGGGCCTCGGGCGTCTGGGGCCCGTGCAGGCAGGAAGCTGCTTCCACGAGTCTGTTCAGTCATCTTAGGAGTTGTCCGAATTTTAAATTTATGGGCCTCACGGATTAAGGGGGAATGGGAGCATTTATTTACGATAAGGTCACCCACACAAATAAACCTGTCACTTTCTTATAGACTGCTAGGAAGGGCACAGGCTGCATTTCTTTCCGCGATAAGTGCTGTCAACCCTTGACCTGGCCACAGCTTCGTGCGACTCCAGACGCACTCCCGGCTCCCGAGAGTCGTTTTTCAAAGTCAGTTTGTCCCCAAGTGCAGCAAACTTTGGAGCAGGTGTGGCCATTGCCCCCCCCCCCCCCCCCCCCCGCTTTCCGGTAGAACACCAGCCCGACTTTCTTTCCTGCCCCTGGGACATGAAACTCTGCACACTTTCCTGGGTTTTGACTGTGATCATTCATCTCCCATGTAAATAGATCATTCATCTCCCATGCAAATAAAATAATCAACCATTAAAATAGATGAGGTTGAGTGACCCACTATCATAATACTTTTGAAGCAAGCACAAAATAGATTAAATATGATCACCAAGCAAATGTCTGCTTTTCTCTGGAAAAAATAATAGATTTTGTACTTCTTTGGAATCTTTACTGAATAAAATGTTGGCTATTAGCATGTCTCAAACAAACAAAACGTAAAGAACTATAACTAAATCGAATGACATTGACTGAAAAACAACCATTCAAGTCAATTGTGAAAATATCCATCTCAGGACAAATTAACACCAAATACACTAAATCTCTTCCCAAAACACGCCCTCCCACCCTTTTTTTGAGTTATAGAAAACCCAAAACGAATGTCAATTGCTTATGCTAATGCAGGGAAAGTTTGGTAAGTCTTTCAGTGTTAGAGCTTCAGAGATGATAAATTCAATCGACTAATGATATTATAGAATTGCAGAAAGTGATTGTTTCTATCACACTTATTGAACCAGTTGTGATTCTCTCTTGCTCTCGCTCTCTCTCACACATACACACACATACGATTCCTGAAAATACAGAACAGCACTGGTGTAAACATTATTATAAGAGCACTAAATTCAACCTCATCAGAAACTTCAAATTTAAAACATGTTAGTTCTCACTAATTGTATTATAGATGTGGCTTTATTACACAGAAAGTTTTTCCTAATACACATTTTACATTACTTAAAATTTCAACCTGCTTTGTTTCTTGTTCTATCACTTATGGCCAAATAACATTTTAGAGTATCACATTTTCTTCTAGTCATGACTTTCCACAGTATGTAATGAGCCCAAGTTTTAAGTTCTTTTGTATCCATGTTATTCACCTAAAAGCAAACCATATTTTTGAAACAATGCAAAAGTAAACCATTTTTGAAACAATGCCATTTACAACAGAACTTCTCAATTGTGTTTCACCTGAGTATTAGCTCTCATACACCACTGAGCGTGATGCTCTGGCCTGGGCAAATGAGTCACCCAGACCAACACACAGAAGTGCTTGCTCCAGAAGATAACCACCATCTCAGCTTCTCCTTAGTATCCCTGTATCCTGCCTCCGCCTACACTGTTAAAGAGACTCTTTGCAATGTTAGTAGTTGGTAAATCTCATCTCCTACATCCTGTATTTTGAGATGGATGGATAATTGTAAAAGTGAGCTCACTAAAAGTGTCTGGAAAGGGCAAATAATGGCCAGAAGGCTACAGAGAAAGAGCCATCGAGTGAGACTGAGGTTAATTGAGAAGATACATTTGAAAATGAGCTCATCCATGCGTGATGGGAAACAAATGTCTCTCACTGTCTCACTTGAAGCTTATGCAGTTTGCCCTCCAGAAATGAGAACAAAAGCATAAAGACAGGCATGCAGCAATAATCTAAACACCAGATACTTTTGGTGAGAATAAAACAAGGCACTTTTCAAATCGGGGCCCATGATAACCACAACTGCTACAAACGAAGACAAACGGAGAGCAGAAATTCCCTGAGCAAACAAGCTGAGCGACCAGCAAAATCTCATTCGGCTGATTTAGCCAAACCACCGAGATGCCTGGGCCACCTGTAAATTGTCTGAAAATCAGAAGCAAACCACGGGCTTCCCGCGAATGAACATGAGGTAACCACAGCGCAGTTCTTCAGCATTAAGAAGGCTCAGCTGCCACAGCCACGCAGGAGGCTACAGAGCCCGCCAGGCCCCCCCGCCAGGTCCCCCGCCAGGTCCCCCGCCAGGTCCCCCGCCAGGTCCCCCGGCCAGGTCCCCCCTTACAACGCGCCCCTCCCGCTGCCTGGGCACACTGTGACCCCCGCCCTGCACACTTTTACTGCTGTTATCGTCAGTCATGATAGGTCTGCTCCTTCTGAGCCTTTGACACACTAGGCAAAACCCCAAACAGAAGGTGAAATAGACTAACAGTGTGGACAGATGCGCTTCGCCATTGCAACAGCTTGCATGTTCACTGCTCAGCTTTAAAGCTGTTTTCAATTCTTTCAGTATTGTCCCCTGTTATTAAAGTTTCCTTGTGGCGCCCACAGACCTGGGTCAGCTCCCAGCTCCTCCCTCTTCTACTACCCGAGCCAACTAAACTATTTTAAACGAAACGCCAGGTCTTCACCTGTGAAGCTGAGAATACTTATTTCACAACGTGCCAGTAGCTCCATATTTTTATGTCTCTAAAGTCTCAGATGCTGTTTCAGCGTTTCC
>NW_004567117.1:45119745-45124936 GCF_000260355.1 Condylura cristata | reverse complement strand
CCAGCCCCGGCTGTCCCAGCAAGGGAACCTTATCCCAGCGGGTGGGGGCCTCCTGCGGGGGCCCGGAGCGCCCCCTGACGCCCCCTCCCCAGGGGGCTGCCGTCTGTCCAGTTCCCGGCCGCGAGTCCTGCGCGGAGCAGCCCTCGGGCCCTTCCACCTGCTGCCGATTTGAGCCTAATTTGGCCGAAATACATTGTAGTTTATTAATAGGCCTCAGTTTATCTTTTAACACTACTGGGGGCACAAGCAGGAGCTCCCATCCCCCAGAGGACAGGCACCACTGGTCAGGCCTGGGGCCACCCTAGCAGGACACAGGTGGCCTCCGGTCCCAACTCTTCGGCTTTGCTGGCGGGAGCTTCCCGGCTCTAACCATTTACTTTTCTAGTCTGTCCAGAAATGGGCCAGAGTCACACCGGTGGGATTTCTGGGCCAGGCAGGTGCTGGACTCGTTGGAAGTCAGATGAGGCTCCCCTGTGACACCTCTGGGGAATGGAACTCCGTGTCACCAGCAGCCTGACCAGAGAGAATCCTGAATTACATCTGCCACCGTGGCTAATTCCAGACACCTTTATTTGCCAGATGCTCTTCTCTCAATGTATATCATAAAACTTTAGCTTGGAAACACTTGCTCTTTGGAGGCATTAAAAATGGCTGAAATAATACACAAAAGACAGCATAGACATCAAATGTATCCCTTTGTCTGCAAATACTGCTAGAAGATGAGGAAAACACTGCTGGAAATTTTAAAAAACAATGCGAGAAAAAAACCTGTAATGTGGGAAAACTGTCACACAGTTGGATGAAAATACAGATGTTGCTAGTACATCAGGCGTGTGTCTTTGGGTACATTATGGATTTCCTTTCAATAAGGAAACACATGGAAAAGCTACTGCGGGCCAAGAGGAGCAGCACCAGACAAGATACGAAATAATAATACGAAATTATGTCGTAGCTAAAAACCAAAAAAAAAAAAAAAAACACAATGTTTTATGGGGGAAATATGTAAACAGCTACTGATAGAACAGCTGTTCTGGCTGGACTGGAGAATTGCAGTCTCTGAGCTAAGCCACGAGTGTCCTCCACTGCATTATTCATAAGCAAACACAGCGAAATGCTCAGCGTGGCCAGGACACGTGGCTGTGGCTGTTTTTATACAAATGGCACCTGTGGCGGTTATGACACTCGCTCCATCTACTGTAGGGGAGCAAGCGTGAGACCCGCAGTACCAGAGGCAGAGGTGTTGCTGTGGGATACAGCAACAGGTCAGTTTCCAATCTTGTTAAAAAAATACTGCATCGAACAAGATGCAGACTCCGTAACTGGCTGCCCCACGCCTGTCCCAATCCCTCAGCTCTGTGCTCAAGTGCATACGCGCTCTCAGAGAGGTTCCATGGAAGTGAGGCTGGTCAAGGGCACGTCCTCGGTGTTCTGCCAATTAACCCAAAGGAACTTGTCCCGTTGAGTTTTACTGAGAAAACTCGGCCTGATTGTCTCCCGTGGTTGAGGTTGTGGGTGGTGTTCGGGCCTGATCACAGTTCGGCTGTTGGAAGGGGTCTGTGTGGCTGCTGGGAGAAGCCTCACACCTGCTCCGCCATCGCTGATCAGAAAAGTCTTCCCTGTTCAGTGTCATGAGTGCGAGGGAAACATATTACTAGGATTTTTTACACTAGGGTTTTGTCTTGAATGCCAATGTCAGATTCTTACGCTCCCGCTCTGTCTGCCTGTCTCTCCTCACTCCACTGGCTCACACTTCTCTCCGATAACTGTTTCTTCTTAGGTTGCTTTTCGTTGTCTCCCAACAGGCTTCATAATTAGCACAGGCACATTCCTGGTGGCTAATAGGAACTTACAAGGAATGCTAAGATGGATGGATAAAGACTTGACAAACTTTCGAGCTGTCCTTTTCCTTTGCTAAAGATTTCTGATTCACATGTCATAAGAACATGATAAAATGTTCCTGAGGCAACCTGCTAGAACTATTAGACCAGATAGGAAATGAATGCTATGTTTCGTACAGAGATCACAAACTTGTCAAGGGCTAAGATTTAGGAGTTTGCTCATTGCCTTTAACTACAGCAATTTGAAAAAGCTACAAGTCCGCTTCATTACAGCATGGCCGTGAACAACGGGGCCAGGCTCTCCTTCCCCAGCACTACGGCTCCCTTACCGCCTCTAACTCACTTCGCAGACTCGCATGGTGTCCGCATCCTGTCTATGACCCGCAGCGTTTACACAGTGAGTCCGATGAGCAGGAAACTCTCCCAAAAGAGGGACATTCCCTCGGCGGCAGGAGCACCGCTGGAAACCCTCTGTAATGTCTAGCAGACAATTAGAGCCCCTCAAAAGACCACAGGGATGGGAAAGTACAGGTCAAATTACCTTACGGCAAATTAGGCGAGGAAGTGGAGACCATAATCATACCCTAAAAGACCTCATGAGCTCCTGCCATTGCTCAGAGTACACCCCCAACTGTCATCCTAACGAAGACAAGAAACTAATGCCAAATTAGAGGCAGCATTTGCTTTTCAAATCAATCTGAGGGCGCCCCTGGTGGTGCAGGGGTTAAATCTCGGGCTATCAAGCTATGAGGGCACTGTGGCATGAGTTGGATCCCAGGCCAGGGAGTGACCCACAGGGGCAGCAGACTCCTGGGTCGCCCAGGGCTCCCCTCAGAGTGGATTTCAGTAGATCTGCTATTCTGTTTGCCCATGCTGCCTCTGGTAAATCCCCTCACACCCCCACCCCACACCTCTGGCCTGCACCACAGTTCCTGTATGCATAAATAAATTTCAGAAATCTTTTAAAAATTCAAACCTATAGCCTTTGGTAAAAATAAAAGAACTTCTACAACAAGGAGCACACAGTGGTCCTCACCCGTGGGTGTCCTGATCCTGGATGCTGTGAGGCGTTCCTATGCTGGGAGACGCCTCTGCTTCCTGACTGGGTGAATTTCACAGCTAGACATTCCATGGGCAGCAGATGAAGAGGAGTTGAAGAGAAAACATAGCTTTCTAGTCACAATCCTGAAGAGACTTAACTCTAATATTTCACCTTCATTGTGGGTGAAACGATCACAATAAAGTACAATATAATTTATTAGTCTTGGAAGGTTCAATAACTAATTTTGCATAACCCGTTGTCAGTGGAATATGACTTATTTATACAGTCCAATGTAAAGGCCACTGTCCACCTTGAGAACTACATTGTAGCACCTTTTTGATTAACGCCTCCAGAATGTGTTCATATTTCTATTTCGCACGAAGCCTGTGATCAAAAGAAGATAAGAGACCGAGACCGTGAGGAAGACTGCCCGAAATTTGTTCATGTAGAGGTTATGTCGCTGTAGTTCCTAAGCGTCTGGTAGATACCTGGGCTCTCAGCTGTGGAACAAGCTCCGCCCTCTGTCTGGAGCAGCTGCCTTTCCCAGCACCTCAGTGTTAGTTACTCCAGGCATCACACCTCATTCTCTGCATCACTCTGCCTGACAGCGCAGGCCGCTAGGAACGAGGGACCCACCACACAAGACGGAGCAGGCACCCAGCGCTTCCTGACTCCCTGAAAACCGCGGGGCTGCACGCTCGGTTGCACACCTTAGAGGACACTTAGGCCTCCTCTGGTCACTGTTTTCCTTACCTCAGATCTCAGGGTGAGAGGGAGGGATAAGGCACAGACCCGGTGGAATCCATCTCCAGCCAACCTTCAAGCAATCAAAATGTATTAGAAAGTCAGCCAGTATTTATGATTTAAAATTTAAACAGAAACAGTGAATTACAGATAGGACCAGTTAATTCATGGAATGAGAAAGCTACATGGACCTTTGGGTTGGGAGGGGGAGGGTTAATAGATGCGTTTCCCAATTTGTGAAATGGTGCTGAGAACATTGTGAGTAGAGAAGTTGCTATTTCTTGATCAGCTTTAGATGAAAAGGGGCTGAAATGGAAGTTGATTGTTTCATTTTTATCCAGGTCCAAAGACTCAGACAGAGCAAAGAAAAATGGTAGTTCTCTCACGTTCCAAACTGCAGAACCATCCCCAAGTGAGATGCCAGCAAACACTGCTGGAAGACAAGGAAGGGGGGAAAGCCAGTCACACGGCTCTCACGTGGCGCCCGCGCGGGCTCTGCTCCCTGCGAGGACAGAGAACAGATTCACGAAGAAGAGTCCCAGTGAGTTCACCCACCGCGTCTGTGCCAGCAGACTTCACTGACCCGAGGTGCATCTTCCACGGAGCAGCTGAAGGAAGACCAGACCTCAGGGGTCAGGTAGGGATTAAAAACCAGCCACGCAGCTGCGTCTTGTGGCACCCAGGAAATGTCTCGCGCGGAATCTCAAGCATCAGAGGAGACGGGGAAGCCGCGCCCACCCTGCGCGAGCCAACCACCTCCCGCCCTCCTCTCATGCCCAGTAAATGCCCCTTCTCCTTTAGTGCCCAGAGACGCCAGACCGCACGGGGGGCTGGCTGGGGTGGAGAGAAATGCAAGCAAGGGCACAGAAGAGCTGGCCACACGCCCATCTCCACCCGGCGCCCACCTGCTGGCCCGTGGGGGGGCGCCTGGGAGCGCGGACGGTGCAACCTCTTCTGTAGCTCTCAGGGACGTGGGTGCCCTCCCCACCCAAAGGCGGGGTTGGCAAGCCCAGGCATGCTCTGGAAGAGCCCAGACGGTCTCCAGCCCCCGGCGACCTGCTCCACAGCTCGCCCCGACGCGTCACTCCGGAAGGTGGTGTCTCCACCACCGAAATGGCCTCCAGGTGCTGAGGAGTCTAGGTGACAGGTTGTCTAAGTAGCAAGCGTGTTCGAGGAAAAGAAAATTATATTGAAATGTCTAAAGAAGATTCACCCAGTAAGAGCCACCATTTATTCAGCCTCTCCTGAGAAGAGGAATATGACTTCGCTTGGGTGCAAGGGAGACACGCGCCACATGACTTACACACGCGGGCTCGTGTGTCTCCTTCAGTTATATGGAGAAGGTGTTGCCGAGCCAATTTTATGGGTGAGAAAAGTCATAGTCAAAGAAGTTAAGTCTCTTTCTAAGGTGTCTCGGCAGGAATGTAGTTTTAATGGAATGAACCTCAGGACCAGCCTCCAGGACTGTAGTTCAGGGACCCCTGGGGAGGACAAGGAGGAGAGAGCAGAGAGGCAGGAAGGCAGGGAGGGAGGAGGAGGGGAAGGGGAGGGGAGAAGGGAGAGTGGG
>NW_004567117.1:45099026-45119557 GCF_000260355.1 Condylura cristata | reverse complement strand
GGGGTGGGAAGGGGTGGGGGGGAGGGGAGGACATTTTAGGAATGCTCTAGGTAACTTTGTGTCCCTCTGCTTTCAAAGGAAATTGCCAGGAGTGGCGGTTAGGGGCGGTGGAAGGTGGACACCATGTCTGATTAAGAAAATCACTGACCACTTCCTCCGCCCCGAGCAACGCCTGCATTATATTCAAAACCCACCAGACCCTGCCTAAAGCAGAGGAGGGGAAAGTCAAACCCCCACATTGTTCTATTGCCATAAAAGCAATAGACACAGTCTATTGGCATCTGTCTATTCTGTCCAGGGATTTCCAAACGCTCCAAGACGACCTTATGTGGTCTCGTGCGTGGAGCTGCAGACCTTAATGTGTCTGTTGGGCAGGGGCTAAATTTATGTGTTTCATGGCTCCGGGGTAGCTGGAATCACTCCTGCACCCCCAAAGTCAACCAGACTTGAGAGCATCTGACGCGAAGCCAACAGCCCCCTGGCGAGATGCCTCTACCGCACAACAGGCGAAGGGTGAGGGAGGTTCCCCACAACTTGGAGAGTGGGGTGGGGGGCAGAGGGGGGTGTTGGCGGCGGAAGGGCAGAGGAACATGTCTTCAGTTACACCAAGTCAAGAGTGCAGACTTGATAAAAGGAGGAAAGCAACCAAAAGATTGCAGTCTTGATAAGCTGTAAACAGAAATGTAAATTCCCACCATCAAAACTAGTAACAGTCCATTGTGGACACTGGATCTTAATTCTGTGTCACCTACATAGTGGGGTTTTGGGTTTTCCTGTTTTGCTTATTTACCCTCCAGCGAGTGCCATCCTCTGCTCTCTGAGGGCGCCTGGGCAGGACCTGTGTGCCGAGCTGGGGTCATCTGGCATCTGCAGTTTGGAGCTCAAGGTACAGACATCACAACTTCTCCTCCAGGGAGCAGAGCCCTTGGGAGGAGAAGCTTCTGGAGACCCTAAGGATGGTGAGAAGGGGGAAGAGCATTGACAAATAAAGAGCAATGAAGCCTCCCTGGTGGCCTCAGGGTTAAGCCCCATGGCCTGAGTCAATCACCCTCTACTCTGGCCTGTACCCCAGTTCTTCTATGCAACTTAAGTAAATATTTAAATAAAGAAAGAAGAGCAAGATGCAGTCTTCTGAGCAAGATTCTGCTTTTACTTTTTTTACAAACCAGCACCTCAGACTGTGTTATCTAATAGTCAGTGGCTGCCACGTTCAGCCAGCCACTAAGCAGACGACCTCTGCTTTCATTGCAATTAAATCACTTGCCTAATTGGATTTGTGAGGCCACAAATCCTTAAACCACCCAGAAGTGTTCAGCCTTGCAAGAAAAAATATATTAGCAACACAAGGCCAAGATTGCTATTGATAAAAGCAGACCCTCTGAGTTTCTCAGTGTCAGAATCTTACAGAAGGGATTTCATTTTGGTCAAAAAGATGCCTTTTATTATAAAAGTGATGGGGACTAATGAAAACTGATGTTTTTCCAACCATCGCTGGTACAAAAACATGTAAAGTGGTGATGGCGAGCATCATTTGCCCGCAAAACATTGCTAATTACTCTATTTACATAGTCCTTGAGATTTCCATGTTTATAATCCCTTCCCTAATCTTTGAGGTACACAAACAAGACCACCTGCGGTCACCAGCACAGGAGCTAGGTCACAGGTGAAATAGAATCTCCCATGGCTGCAGGCTGTGAGCCAGAGATTCCCACTGAACCCACATTCAGATCGACTTCTTCACACGCCCCTCAATGTCTCTGGAATCCCACAAGAAAAAGAAGTCAGCAATTCTGTCCTCAAACTACCAGTGAAATGTAGTTTTCTGAAAAGTTTTCATATTTCAATTTTTCCTCCAGTTTAAAGGAATAAGTAGGCTGCTCTCCCCTGCCTGCACTGAGCCATCGGTATAGATTTTCTTCTTTGTGCTTCTCCCTTCATCTTAACAGCTAGTTTTCCCTACCTGTATTTTAAATGTTTTTTTTTTGTACCTCTGGCATTTGCTTTTACTTCTGATATTTGCATCAACATTTTACAAACAGATCAAACAAACAATTTTGTTATGAAGAGCAAATAATTTGCAGCTCTTCACACTGCAAAATTATTTGCTCATTTTTACAGAAATGTCTTGCGGAAGAAAGAGAGGGTTTAAAAAAGGAAGCCTCCCCACTGCAGGCAGACAGAAAAATACCAACAGAAAACTACCGTGCTTTTCATCTGGTTGACATTTCAAGAACGGTCTCTCTTTTGGTGACCCCCAAAGACTTCCAACCCACAGTTGCATGGTCCCTCATCTGAAGATGCTGTCAGGTTGTATCAACCAACAAACACATATAAAATCAGACTCCGCCAAACTCATTCAGCTAAAAAGCACAATAAACCCACAACACTTCTAACATTTGAAGTTCTAAGTAATAGTTTCATTCCAGATGTTAAGTACACATTTTTAGTTGCAAGTATAGCCCTTCTGTTTACAGTTCACACAAACATCTCAGTCTTGGTAGATTCCCAGAGACTCGTGAGACAATGGCTGTTAGTTCGTCCTGTGTGCAGAAGACATGCTGGCAACTTGGCCATGAGAAGTGTGTGAGGGGAGGAGAGGAGAGGGAAATGGAGGCCAGGGGCCAGACAGAGAGTGAAGCAAGCCCAGAAAGATTCAGCCAGAAATTCAGAGCTGGAAGGAGGTAGGTTCCTCCAGTACCAGCTGCCTGGAATCCAGACTCAGCTTGAAGGCTGATCCCCAGCCGTAGGGTGGACTGGGCAACCAGGTCTGTTTGTAGCCTGCAAGCTGCCCTGTTACCTCACATCGTCACGACAGAGTTAATTCATGGAAGAGATTAAAAACTGAAAATGCATGTGTTACCATCATGATGATAATTGAAGTTTCATGGTGTAATTAACATTTTATCCAAATTGCTGTTGTTGAGTGATATGTCATTATAAGACCGCATTAAGCCAACTTGATTTCCAAATGAAGAGAAATTTTATGCCCAATGAGAAAGGTCTCGATAATGGAGAGCAATTGAGAACTACAGCATAAAGCTCCAGGTAAAGGCAGGTTACAGCATGAAACACTAAATAACAGCCAAAGAAATATCAAGTGTCGGAAACATAAGAATCAGGAGACAAACCATCACAAGAAAGTTCTGAGAAAGGAAAAATGATCTAAAAAATTACAAAAATTATTTTCAAGTACCTTATAATTAAAAGCCTCTGACATATATAATAACTTCAGCATCCAGGAATTTTTTTTTACTCCATTCTAATGCTCATCTCTTTCCATGCTCTGAATGTGAGTTGTGTGTCAAACTCACCATTTCTAGCAAAAAGTCTAACGTCAAGTCTAATGAAGAAGAGAATCTTGTGTGTCAAGATTTTTCCAAAATGACATTTGAATCCCATGTGCTGACACTGGAATGGGTTGACATGTAATGTTTCCATAAGTTTCTAAAAGCTTCAAGTATAAGAAATCTTTAGTCACAGGAGACTTGCTTTAAGCTTCTTCATTTTAAAATGTGAATGAAAAAATCTCAAAAATGATAATTAAGTAATAAATGAACATGGTTGCATTGTGGGAAATGTTATAACTCATGAAAATGAAAATTTGTAATGAAAATCCAATATTGCACTGAGTTTAATAAAGCCAGAAATCACCTCCACTTAACAATAAAGAAGCCTCATAAAACGATGAATCGACAATAGGACATAGTTTTCAGACACTTTCATGGCAATGAAAACTTTTAGGAAACGATGACATTTGTATTCCTTGATGTTATTCATAATGATAGTAAGAGTGCTTAGTTTATGTCTAACATAGAGATCTCCCTCCAAAGGATGTCACATGGGCATAATTTTATTTCTGTAACAATTGCTGCGTGCAACTGAGGACAATGAAGCAGATATTAAAATGACTCTGCTTATCCCAGCCAGGAGATGTTTGGCAGAGAAAGCACACTGCTCACCCCTCACTGGGTTAGTAGGATCTCGTTGCTTGAATAAGCAGTGCATGGACCTCTCTAGCAATGCAAGGGGTTAAAGTCAGCACTGTGAAGCTGTCGCAGCCACTGTGGCTTGAGTTCGATCCCCAACCAGGGAGTGACCCACAGGGTGCAGCAGAATGCCCTGGCTCCCTGCTGCTCCCCTCAGCAGTGTATTTTATCTGCCTGTTCTGCTCCCCACTTTGTGAATTCTGGTGAATCTTCTCACCGCTGCCCCCACAACTCTGACCTGTACCCCAGTTCTGTATGCATAAAGAAATAAATCTTTTTTTAAAAAAAGAAGAAGAATGAGAGCAAATGAAATGATGTCATGTCCACATGGGTCGTGACTGCGTCTGGTGGGAGCAGAGTGGCGTCTTCACACCAGCTGACGTGCTCCCGAGCATGTAGCGGGAAGGCCCGCCAACATGTTCTCTAAATAGAAGGATGCCGATAAGCTGACCTTACCTAAGCACAGAATCCTGGGAATCCAGGGATCAATACATTGTGACATTTGAGCTCGATAAAAACCATAAATCACCCTGACAGGGGCAGCCCGTTTGACTGTCTTCTCCCCTGGCGGGGCGGCTCCAGCCTTCTCGTGGTTCTCATGCAAATCTCATGTGGGGTGCTCCGATGTTTGCGCCAGACCTTGTCCCTAGACCTCGCTAGGTCCACAGGTCCCGCTGGCGGGTGTCTGCTCCCCCAAACACTCAGGCAGCTCCAGCTCTAGGCTCGTGGCCAGCCTGCCCCCGCTTCTGCTCCTCACTGCGCCCCGACCAGCGCCACCCCGGTGCGCTCGCGCTGCGAGCCTCGTCTCCCCCTTGCCTCTTCTCTGGCCACAAGCCCTGAACCCAACAACCAGCAAGTCGAACAGCTCGCCCCGCCCCACCCCTGAATGTTTTTCCAGAGAGCTCCCACTGCCTCCCTCTGCCTGGCACCGATTTCATGGCGCTGGCCCTCACCAAGTCTCCTCTGAGCTGCCTGCCTGGCTCCCCGGTGCGGCCTCCCCAGTGTCCTATTTCTCCAAGCATCATCCTGAGCGGCCCCATCCTGTTCACCTGCAGTCCACGCAGGGGGGCCAGAGCTGGCCCATAGGCCCGGGCTGTCCCTGGCCTGATCCCACTCCGGGCCCTCACCAGTCCCTGGTCACTGCCAGCCTCTCTACCCTGCCCGGGGCACCGTGTTATTTTTCACCTTTCATGCCCCTCGCACCCACCTGCGTCCTCCTTTCCTAGCCCACCTGTGCTCAGCTTGGAACTCAGCTGAGCCTTCCTGAAACCAGGCCCACACAGACGCCTGGGCAAAGATACAGATAAAGGTATTGTCACTTCAGAGTCAGGCGAACCCAAGATCTTATTCATGACCAGGCTTTGCTAACAGGAGAAATATATATGATGATAATCAAGAGGCTCAGATGAAAGAAGGAGGGGCCGGGGCTTTGAGGCCGGTTCCCAAGTCCTTCCTCCCTGTCCCAGACAGAGCTGAGAGGCCCCCAGTGAGCCAGGACTTGAATCCACTCCTGCACGGAGGGGCTGTTGAGTTCATGAGTATTTTACACCTCAGCCATGGGACAGCATTTCAAGTCACTTATTCACCGGGCAATTCTTACACAGAGACTTGCATCTGAGAACATTCCCCAAGTAAGGATACTCCAGCAAATAGCATTCATCCACTTACTGTGAAATCATGGGGTTCACTCACACGTGGAATCGGAGAAACAAAACCAGCAAACACAAAAGTCCTAGATAAAACTTTTTCTTTTCTTTTTCTTTTCTTGTCTGATTGTGAGAGTTCTGGGTCATCTTGTCACTCCCTGGCTTTGCATTCTTTAACCGAAGCTAAAAAAAAAGTCTAGATTTCCAGCTCAGTGTGTCTCTGCAACACACGGAGCTTTTGATGGTAGTTGCCCGGCTCCTTGTAAGTATCCAAATTCTGGTGTCTTCAGATATGGGATATTGTTAGTTCATTTGATGTTCCAGTGGGCGGTGGGAAACGCTGAGTACTCCAGCGAACCTGTGTGACTGTTAAGGACTGAGCATAATCTTGGTTTAGACTGTCAGAAGCCAAAAATAGCCACATGAGACCAAGGAACGGATTCTACTGTAGTGGTGGGGTGGGGAGCTCCTGAGTAGTGGCCTACCTCGAAAGGTCACTGCATGGTCGGGGAACTCCACTACTACAAAAGCATACAGTTGCTCCCTCCTGGCACCCCAAAATCATAGAACCCCAGTTAGACAGTGCTGACTCTGCCCTGCAGCCCACACCGCCCTCGTGTGGGACGAGAGGGAAGTGCAACTCGGACAGCGTCCCTCCTCGGGAACCCTCCTCGAGGAAATTCTTTCAGGTCTGCGCGGCACAATGATATAATAGATATTTTTTAACCTGTTGTTCTACATTCTGGGGAGTGAGTCCAATTAGTTTTTTAATCTCTACGAGCTTGCGTTGTTCATCTTCCAGACCATTCTATTCTTTATCACGTTGACGCGATAGCCCCTCCCATCTCCCTGGGTAGATTAATGAAAGAAATGCTGTAAGGCGACTTGTGTTATCTGCGCTCACCTTCGCTCACTGTATAATTGCTGCCTCCCCGGGGTTAGCTCCGTTGTTCATTTATCTTTATTTCCCTCCTTCACGCCCCAGCTTCCCCCATGTCCAGTGAGCCTTAAGAGCTGGCATGGATTTCCTCTGCCGATTTGCAAATAGGTCTGTTTCCACCTGAGTTCTTGCTCCTGAGAGAGGGTTCTGATGGTGCTCTGGGTGGAAATATAAAAAGTGGACTGTCAAGTTGTCATTTTTTTTTTTCTTAATAATAAGGAGGTTGATAGCAACATAGGAAAACAGTCCATGCAAACTTTTGTGTGAGTGGCTGCTCTGGCCTGGCACCCAAGCATGCCGATACCCACACAGATGTCCAGGCACCCAGACACCCAGGTACCCAGTAACCTCGGCACCCCAACACCCAGACGCCCAGACACCCTGACAGCCAGACACCCAGAAGCCCAGGCACCAGTGCATGAGCGGCAGGAGCTGAACAGGCTGGGCCAGGAAAGCACCGCGGAGCCCCTCAGGCGGGAGGCGCCAGCCCAGGGGTGCTCCCTCCCCCAGGTGTGGAGCCTCCCTGCAGGCTGGCACCGCCCAGCCGGAGACCCTGTTCTCACTTATCCGAAGCTCCTTTACAGTCCAGCTGAGGACGAGGTGGCTTTCTGGCGTCTTAAGGAAATAAACGAGCTGGGTGGGGTTACGCCCTCAAAGGTCAAAGGCAGCTCACTGTCAACCAGGTTGCATGTATGTAAAATACTTTATCTCTTTAATTTTTTTAAAAGATTTATTTATTTATGCATACAGAGCTGGGGTACAGGCCAGAGGTGCAGGGGACTGAGAGGCTTCACCAGAGACAGAGTGGGGAGCAGGACAGGCAGATCGAGGAAGGAAGTACACGGCTGAGGGGAGCAGCGGGCGGGCCAGGAGAGTCTGTGGCACCCTGTGGGTCTCTCCCTGGCTGGGGATCGAGCTGATGCTGCAGCAGCCGCCGTAGCTTCAAAGCACTGCACCCGTTGCACCACCAGAGAGGCCCTAATTTTTGTTTTGTCTTTTTTAATTTGTATTAATTTATGGACGAAAGCTTTACAGCACTGCATGTGATTGAGAGGTGCAGGCTCACCCCTCTTTGGGGCCATGTGTGGGGGCCGCCCCTTTGTTCTGCAACCCCCAACTTCCCGCTCTGTTCCCCTCATTCCTCAGATTCCCAGGATCAGCTCTGCTTCTGTCTGTCCCTTGTTTGTGTCTCCCTGACCCCTCAGTGGAAGCAGCAGGGACCTGTCTCATTCTGACTTACTGCTTAGCTCGTCTCCTGCACAGAACTTCAATTTTAAATGAGGATTTTGCAAAACCAGAAAAACCATGGCAGTTCTTTTAGACCTCCTTAGTCTGTGATAGAGCCTTGAAAATGAGATTTACTCATCAGATCTCTCTGGCACTAAAATGATGTGGCTTTTAGGCTGATTTGTTTTCTGTAAAATGTTGATTTTTTTAAATCTTCATTTAAAAAAAAAAAACCTTTTCAGCGAAAAGCACTCATTTTTTTTTTAAAGTTACAGACCCAAGTCTAAGCAGTTAATAGGAAGTTCAACTAGTCACTCTATTTTCCTCTTCATAATAATCAAAAAACTATTTGCTGAACATGCATTAATAACCCGCAGGTAATGAATTAATTCTCCTACCAGTGGGATACCCACACAACCTTCTTTATAGAGCTCCAGAAATATTAATTCATCACCACACGGCAAGGCAATGGGAGCTCTCTGCTTTATTGCTCAGCAGCCTCGGCGCTGACCTCCGGGGCCCTCCATAAATTGCAGCGGGGAGCGTGGATGGAAGAGACTGCGAGCAGCGAGGAGCGGGGGGCTGTGCAGGGGTGCGTTACCCCAGGCTGGGGTTTCACCACGTCTCACGCTGTCACAGACCAGCCCTTCGCTGGACAAAAAGAGAGAAACGCAAAACTCAGCAAGCTCAACAAATGGCATGTTTACCTACAGTATAATAACGTTGGAAATAATTAGGCAGAAACGGGACCGACTTAGAAAAATCATGCAGTTGTTCTGTAAAGCAGTAGACACAACTTGGATTTTTTTAAAATTGATTAGTACTCAATGAGCTTATAAGTATTGAGTCCCTTCACCTCTCCCCAACGACAAATTACGGCAAACAGATGGCCCTATAGGAATATGCTTTTCAAGCAATATCGGACCTGAGAGAAGCCTACTCGCTCCAGACGGAAGCGCAGACCTCTTCAGCTTTCCCTACTGCAGCTGCGAGCACTGAACCGAAAGGTTCTGGCAGGAAAGGTGGACTGTGCCCTTCTAATGAGTGTTTACTGGGGTTATGGAGGAAGGAAGCGAGGAAGACATTCAGGAAATGTGAAAGCCCATCCACCAGCCTGGAAAGTAACATCCGTCTTGACAGAGAGAAGAGGAAACCAGGCAATTATTGGCTTAGAATAAAGGCAAAAAATGAAAATGGTGTAAGCATCAAAAATCAATGTGCAGGAAGAAACAAGGTATGGGATTAAGAAAATGCAATTGCTTTGAAAAAATAATGAATGAAAAAGCCCCAATGTACTACTTGCTCTTGTAACAAGCTAAGTGGCTTCCTTGTGAGAGATGAGGGAGGCATCCGTTCAGGCTTCCTGAGCCCAGGATGGCCGTCTTCATGCTCACCTGCTGTTCTGCCTCAGTCCTGCCTGTGTCCAAACGCCTCCGCTTATGAAGCCCGTCGGCCTGGGTAAGGAGCCAGCTACTCCAGCAGGACCTCATTTTAACCAACTGCTTTTGCAGCTCCCTGATTTCCTCATCAGGACACAATATGAGGAATGAGGGATTAGAATCCCCACACATGAATTTAATGGGGGGTGCAGTTCAACCCATAGGAAAATGATAAGTGATATTTACTTCAAACTTTTAAAATTAGGTAGAAAATATCTCTAGAATTATTACCCTTAGCTAACATAAGTACTCTGTGTCATGAGAAAGCACATAAAATGAGAAAGATCATTTTTATGTAACTGTCTAAGAGAACTTCCCCTGTACCTCTTGAAATCAGTGACTGATAAAATTAAAAATTCATAGCTAATTATTCCTAGAATGTCAGCATGTTAGCCTCAAACTTTTCCCAAATAATTATCTATGTCCTTAATATCATGAAATTTTACAGAATGTGTATGTTCCCAAATTGAGTTATTCCAAGGCAGTGGCATCCATTGCACATCCTTGCTGGCTGCTCATCTATGTGATTCTATGGTTTGCAGAAACCACACTGTTCATTCCAGGACACCCCTACGGAACAGACCTGTGAGCACAAGTCCCTGACAAATCACCTGGGCCCTCGGGTGTCCTGCAAAACCAGCTGCTCTCCAGGCCTTCTGCTATTCCACACGGGCCCCAGCTCAGAGGCTCTGTGGTGTGTGCGGCAGGAGCTGGACCTGGCACGTAAGGAGCCAAGGACACCTTGCCTCTGGGACGCAAACATAGGCTCCACCAAATTATACGAGCCAGGGCCCTCCTGGTGGTGCAAGGGGTGCTGTAGTAGGAAGCTGTCCGCCGCCGCTGCAGCTCAAGTTCGATCCCCACCCAGGGAGTGACCCCCAGGGCGCAGCAGACCTCTCCTGTCTCCCCGCAGCTCCCTTCAGCAGTGGAGTTCAGTGGACCTGCTTGTTCTGCTCCCGCTCTGTCTCTAGTGAATCCTCTCACCCCCACAACTCTGGCCTGCACCCCAGCTCTTGTGTGCAAACATAAAATAAATCCTTAAAAAACAAGTTCAATGAGCCCTCACAGAGGATGCTCCCAGCCCAGTGTAAGCTTAGCACACAGGTATGGAAAAATTCTGCATGTAAGCTGAACTCCCGCATTCAGGGACATGGCCCCAAACACCATGAAAATATTGCTCCTAACATTACTCATTCCCTCATTCCCTCATTCCCTGATGCTTTGCTGAGCATCAGTGCGTGCTCAGTGCCAGGGAGGTGGGGTTGAAGGCCATGGGCTAGGAGCAGCTGACCTTATCACCAGCCCCAGGGACAGCAAGGAAATTTGACAAAGGAATCTGTTACCTCTCTGCAGTTCCACTTTGAATGAGAAGGACCAATCCAGAGAAACAAGACTCCTTTTTGCCAACACCCCGCCTCCTTGAATACTTCCGCTGAGCACAGTGTTCAAGGACAGAATCTGTTGCGGAGATAATAAGGCGGCCAGCAGCAGGTGACCAGGAGCACTGGGTGACCTGAGGCGTCCAGGCTCCAGGAGGGGCTTTTCCACCCGGTCATGCAAAGGCCAGGGATGGAAGCAGCCATCTTACCACGTTTAACCCGTCTTGAGTACACTGCCTCAAGATTTTCAAGAGTCCAAAGCTTTTCATTTCTAAGGTCTTTTTCTACTGAAAAACTGGCACATTTCATAGAAGATGAACCTAGAAAACAAAAAATATGAGCATATTTTGCATCAAATGTTTCCTACGTGGATACATTTATTGGGACACGCAGTCCACATGTCCACACAGGGGCAAGAATTCTGAGCGTTTAATTAAACACAGAGGCCACGGGCAGGTGAGCTCCCGGTGGGGCCTGAGTAAGCAAACACGGGCCCCATCTCAAGGCCCCGTCATAGAAGCAAAGTGCCGCGTGGTCAGCGGGCTGTCGCCAGTCAGGTCCCTTCCTCTGGGCGTCCCTCTGACATCTCTGTAGACATCTCTCGAGCTCCCCTAGAGGCGCCTGCCTAGCTCCAGTCTGGCACTGGCGGGTCCAGTCATCTCCCAATAGTTTTCACATGGCTCGTTTGTCTGGCACGTGGGAGCTCTCTACTGCCACCCAACCACACACACACACTTTGAGGGCTTAGACTCATGCCCAGCTTTGCATAAGCCATGCGTTTCGGAGTGTTCACGGCAGCCCTATTCACAAAGGCCAGACACGGGTGCCACCCTCACGCCCACGGTTGGCGGAGCTGAATCAAGGAGCAGTGGTCCAGCCGCACCCCGGATCGACGGGGAGAGGGAAATGTTGCCACTTAGAGCAAAATGAAAGGAGTTGGAGAAAACTACATGCAGAAAAGCAAGTCAGGAAGACAAGTGCAGGCTGCTGACATAGTATTGGTTTGACAACGCGACACTTCTAAACAACCAGCAAACAGTCACAGAGGGAAGGCCCTTCTGAGGCCCTGAGGGAGAGTGGGGGAGAAGGGCCGAGAGGATGGGGGGGCGTGGGGGTGGGGGGCGGTTTACAAAGCCACGCCCCGGACAGCTCGCAGCGGCTGTCACTCAGAGTCCAAGAGGCGTGTCCGGCTCCTTCCTCTGCCTGAGTCTGACAGGCCACGGGCAGACGTGGCCAGGGCCCCCGGAGGGCCAGCTGGTGCGGGACCTCCCACATCCGGGACGACTCAGCCAGGCTGTCACCATGGAAGGCTCTATTTGCAGACCTTTGACTGCAGGCAGGGCAGCCTCAGGCCACGTGGGGTCATGTGTCAGCTCAGCGTGACTCGGTGTTGTTAGCAATAAACTGCCAGCACCCGTGGGAGACAAGCCGCTGTTGATGGGTGTGCCCTGGCCGTCAAAGAGGCTTAATATATTTGTACATCGTCGGGAAATTCATTAACCTTTTTGTTTTCCGATAGAACAGTGTGAAATCTCCCTATTTATTAAAAGCCATGGCACGAATATAAATGGCCCCACACAGATACTGAGTTTTCTGGCTTCTTGTCATACTGGAAAATAAACAGCACCACAGGGTTCCTATTACCCACCTCTCTCCACTCGCGGCACAAGGCATCGTGATCCATAATTAAATCTGTGCTCTTTCTTGCTAAGAGAATTGAAACATCCTACAGAGTTTTATGAGAAGTTTTGACATTATCTTTCCATTTACAGCCATGGTACAACCACTCACAAGTTTTCCTCTAAAAGGGCATGAGAAACACATCGCACACTAATTGAGGCCCTATCGCGTCAGGTGGAACTAGGATGTCGCCAGCCAAGTGTGCCGCTGATAAATCGAGATGCGGAAAGGAACAAGCGCACTGTCGGCCAAAAAGAAGACAGTGAGAAATCGGCTCCGTCCGACACGTCACATCATAAAGTCGCCCCTCTCCCTACCTCTCCTCCCCGTTTTCTCTGTCTTTTCTTTTCCTTCTTCACCCCCTTCACTAACAGAATAGTCTGAGCTCCCACAGGGCAAGATCTGGCAGTCTCACTTTCGTGAATTCCAGGAGAGTGGGTCTCAGAGTGAAGGGGTCCTATGTCCCTGGGACTTCTCTGGGGGTGGAGTGTACCTGGGATTATGAAAATAAGTCTGCCCTGAATGACTACAGCTGCAGTTATAATTGCGTATAAACAAGGGGTATCAAAAATGGGGGTGACACGCCCAAGATAAGGCACCCAGGGTATCTGTTACAAGGGACCTAACGTGGGGGGTGGGAGGAGGCAAAGAGTGAAACCTTTGTCACTGGGAGTTTTGCCAGCTTCCCTGAGGCCTGAGGAGACATCTGGGCGACAGGCGAGGCTTACACCCCCTTAACCACTGTTCTGTCCCCATGAGAACCATCTACTCATGGGGCTACTCATCTCCTCCCAAAAAGTTGCTTTGCCAGAAGTTACTTTATGGAAAGAATCTGATTTTAGCCATCTGGAAAATAAACACTTCTCGGTGACTACGGACATATCCTTGCAGGCACAGGGTACAGGAGCCACTGAACGGTGTGTTTGCAGAGGTACTCAGTGGCCTCCAAACTTGGGCTCCTGGACCCATCGTTAGAGTTTCTAAAGATTTGGGGGTCACACTCTGGACCACACTGAAGCTGTGCTCTGCAGTCTCCCCGAGGCTCCCTGTTAACAACCACGGACAACTGTAGATTGTCCTGTCCTGGGCACAGCTGTTTGGCGAGAGACTTTATTTCAGTCTCTCACTGCGGAGCAAACACCCACCGTGGTGCCACCAGGAGCCATCCAGGTAAATCAAGCATCCCGCTCTCTCCTGCTGGGTTATTTCAAAATCGGGTGCTTGGTTCTGGCTTTGTCTCAAGCCTGAAGCCAACAGTCCGGGGTTTGATTTGGCACAGAGCGAGCCCTTGTCTGGCAGCATGGCGCTCACTCGGCCTGTTGTGAACATTAATCAACTAAAAGATGAGTCTTTGCTTCCTGAAATGCTTTTCTGTTTGCCTCACTTACTTGGGATAAACCAGCTGCAGTGAAGAAGTGGTGTTTCTTCCAAAGCATACAGAATCTTCACTCCCTTGAGAAGCATTCTCAGGGGACACTCGCTTCCTTGCCTGTTGACTGGCAGGCCTAGGAAGGGCTATAATTTGACTAGTTGGGCAGACTTGGAGTCGCAGAGAGGGCTGGTGCTGAGCACATCTCAGTGGGTTCTGACTGCATCCATTTAGCTCTCAGATGGGGCTCTTCCGCAAATAGCCCACAACTTCAGTCGCCCAAAGGGATTTCAAGGAGGTGAGATAAAAGCAGTGGAACTCCCAGATGAGTCCACAGACTCTGGCTCCTCCCTTCCCTGGGAGAGGACGAAGAGTGGCCGCTCTGGGCCATTTCCGTAATGGGTATTTCTATATTTCTATATGAGCAGAGGAGCTGGGGACTTCAAAGGTAGCCAGCCTAGAAACAGGAAGGCGTCCCGGGCTCAGTCAAAAGCAGGTCGGAACGGCACGCGGGCCCTGAGTGAGTGCAGAGCGTCAGTCTAAGTCTGCAGGGGTCTCTGCTGACCCCGAACTGTCACCACTGCGAGCAAACAGGGGAGCAGGCTTTTTCCCCAAGTCGGTGTGGAGTTGTAATGAGCGATGGAGCTCTGATGTCCTTTCTTGTCGAGTCAGACTTTGCAAAACTTACCTCACCGTACAGGTAGAAATATGTATGATCATTCTAGAGTCCTTTTTGTTGAAAGGCCATTTTCTGGTGACTGTACAATGAGTGGGCTCGGCTCTCATTAGCTAATGGGAAGGGACAGAGGGTTCAGAAACATTAGGACCACAGAGTGCTCGGGGCCACTCAGTCGGTGAGTTGTCTTTTGGTTATTGGCAAGTCATGAGCAAATTCTGGGCCTTGTGGGGGAAGACAGTCAATGTGTGTTTGATGTCACAGGCAAGAAGATACAGTGGGGTCTGATAAAACTGGGACTATCTTCGGGGTTATGTGGCCCTGGGCAACAGTAATATCAGCAAGTGGAAGAAATCAACTCTGTAAACTCCTGGTCTAGAGAACAAGCAGATCATCCATATAAAAGTGGGGTTCTTAGGACATTGAGTGTCTAATGACTCAGGTAGAGCTGGGGGCAAGCAAAAGTGAGTGGATGCTTTTGTTAAGCCTTAGGCACAGCTGTCTACATGCATTTCTGGGAGAGGAACAGACTCAGTATTCTACCCTTTCAAGGTAGCAGCCGTCTCTGACTGAGGTCAGCTTCAGACCACAGCTGGAGACAACAGAGAAGTCAGACTCCCTCGTGGCCCTAGTGGGCACCTCAGGTCCTGGCCTTCACATTAGCTCCTTTCTTCCAGTGGCTGTCAGGCACTTTGGATGAGAATAGCAAGATGCAGTGAGACACTTACAGATTCAGTTTCTTCTCTGGGTCCCCCTTCTGTACCGTCTCTGGCGGGATGTTGTCAAGGACACATCCAGAGTCTGGGATCTCCATAGAGGAGCATCGGGGTCACCAGCTGGGCTGTTACCCGGCGGTAAGCTAGAGAGCCTTCTGCTTCTAAGGTCCCAGAAACCCCCTCCTATCCACATTTGACGAGTCACCCCATTTACAGGGTTCATTCTATCACTTTCTCGCTGCTGCTGACCCAGGATCTATATCACCCTGCGCATATGACTGGAAAACTGCATCCTGCCAGCATGGAGGCATGGAGGGGCTTCACTAAGCCAAGAGCCCACAATGGGGAGCATCCATACAGAGAGCAATCGGAGTCAGTACACTAGAGGGAGCAAGGACTTGGGGGATGCCCCCCCACATCCCTTACAGGCTAGGGAAGCCGTCCAGATGAAGAACCACAAGCGCAATCACAAGACAACGATTTCCAAGGGATTTTCCACAAAGAAAACATGTCTAAGATGCCGTCAGACTCCCAACACATGGATGAAAACCTTTTCCTCAGGAAAAATCTTCTAAAGCACTTACTGAGACAACATTGGAGGCAGTCACAGCACATTGCAAGAGGAAAAGGTTTCATATCAGAATAACCTCAGGGCATGTAAAAAGGTAAAAAAAAAAAATACATGCATATGAAATTATTCAACAGATATTCAAAGAGACTGGCTACAATTAAGCCTCACCTCCAACAGGGTTCTGCCGAAAAGCACAGAATAAAGATGCCATATTAGTGTAAAACCTGCAGTCTAGCTGATGTTTTGACATTAATTGAAAAGAACGTTGCGTCTGCTGGAGTTGAAATCGCTGGGCCTGTCAATGCACTTCCTGAAAATTCATTTGAGAATTTCCTTCTGATGTCTGTTTAACCTGAGTTTCAAACCCCCAGGAAAACCATGATCTCTTCATCTATATCTTCTACAGCGGGAGGCAAGACACTTAATAAACTGAACAAGACTTTAAAAAGATGGAAGACTTACATTTGAATTCAACCCATGGCTTCCTTGCTACAGACGTTCTTTTTCCTGGAGAAACCTCGGGCTGTTACAAATGAGAAGCGGCGGTGACAGCCTCCCCTATCACATACAAATTCTCCTGCCTGTTTGAGGGCCGAGGCTGATTGATTTGTTTCTCCTACGGCAGGGCCGTGCTGAGCAGCATCTCTCCATAAGAGCAAAGTCGGACGCAACGTGGTGACAGATCCAAAGAAAGACAACAAAGGAAGAAGAGCGACGAGCAGAGAGCCAATTAATCTAAAATAAATGAGTGACTGCAATGCTTGCTCTTTCTGTAACAAAAAGAGAAACTTTTCGGGAGAGGGATCATCTCTGGATGTAGGGCGTCACCGGAGAAATCCATGAAAGACGGTGTTCTCCAAGGCACCATCATCACTCTCACCACCCCTACAACTCCCGTTACACGAGACGAGCCAGTCAGGCACCCATTCATTCGTTCCTGGTGTTCTCTGGCTTTTGGGCTCAGGGACAGTGGTATTTTTGAATGATTGCCACTGTTCGTGCTGAAAAGGCAAAGGGTTTAGCAGCCGCCTTCGAACAGGAGACTGTAAGCAGATGCTGAAACAATGGGACTAAACCGGCCTCTTCCACTCCCCACACTTCTATTGACAAAATAAATCTGTGCTATAATTTCAGGTCAGGCGTTTGGGCTTCATGGGATGACAATAGATCAGAAGAGCCTACCTGGACTTCATTGAGCCATAAAATTTGGTATCTGTAAATAAGACGTGACTGTGAACAGGTAATGCCCAGCTCTTACAGGAAGACTGTAAAGGTAGATTTTTACTCCCTATTTTCAAGGTCAAAAGAGTGAATTCAACCCAAATAAATTTTTTTCAAAATCCATATGCACCAAGAAACTCTGAAAATCCCTGGGGTAAAAAAGAACTCTTTGTAGTCTGGCTTTGTGTCTCCTCTCTGTTCCTAACTGCTCAGAAACATACCCAAACGATTCAATATCATCACAGGCTACTCACCTCCACATTCCGAGCTTTCAAATAGTTTAGAGCGTGAAATCACAAAGGCGTTGATTGTCATCCTCCAAAGACAGAATCCCTCTACTATCACATCAAAAGCATTTGAATAGTTCCTCTAGTTATGGAGAAGGTTAAAGCTAAAATGTTGAAACTGTGGCATTATTATTTTGAAATGAAATAGCAAACCACATCAGACAGTTCAATTGGCACAAAATTGTGCCTGCCTGGGAAAGTAGAGATCAAGGCTTCCGCCCGCTCGTGTCTCTTCTGCTTGATTTATGTTTATTTTCGGAGCGCGCCATGCCATATGCTCCCGTTTTCCATTAAGAAACAATAGGAGAGTCTTTCTGCAGCTAATTTAACACCTGTGAATCCCCATAGGCCACCACCAGAGATGGTAATCTGCTTGATGAAGTGACTGCCTTAGATTTCAAAGGTATGAAGTTCAACTTCTGTGCTGGGACTCTATTTTCATGAGAAGTTCATTTTTAATTGTAGTGATTATATGCCATGGGACAGAATTACCATGGTTAGCAGATGGACATTTTTATTCTCTGATAATGGAAGTAGGAAAAGTTCCTCAACTTTGACATCAATGCAACTTTTGCTCTGGGTGCAGAACAGTCAAGCAGTGCTCAGGGTAGAGCCACAGTTCCCCAGCTCCAGGGTCCCTCCCTGATCCCTCCCACCGTGAACACTGAGTCTCACATAAAGTGTTCCCACTGCCTTTTCTGGCATCAGCCCAGCTAAGGAAGTGCTGGATTATATTCCCAGAGCTTAAATGCATTCTGAACAGACTTCTGGAGCACGTTCCCAAGTGACGGCAGACAAGAGCGTCTCTTGTTCTGGAAGCTGGGATGAAAAAGGACCAGAAAAGGATGGAACACCATTGCAATAAAACTGAATTTTAAAAGAATTTATTCAAGTCATGTATTAAATTACAATGAAATTGCAGTGTAATTCTTCCAAGGGAGGGCTCTGTGCTTTCGGGTTTCTTGATGAAATTAAACAAAACAATAAGTAAATAAAGAGCGGGCCTTGGACCTGCAATCCTGCTTCTCTGCCTGTGGCCCCATTTCCTCTTCTGCAAAATTCATCATTCATTCCTATCTGGGTTTGTGATGAATTCAGGTCTGGGGTGGGGTGGGGGGCCCAACCACACCCTATGTCCCCCTCAGGGCCAGGGAACCACGGTCTCCGCCAGGAGGAGGCTGGCGGCAGCCACCTGCCACGTCTGAGTCACCGCACCGCAAACACCCACGGCTTGGGCGTGCACCAAATGTTCTGGCACCAGGGCTCTGTTCCAGGCTCCTCCTAAACTCCACGTCCCTAGCGGCGTCGAGGGAGCGCATCCCCGTGTCTTCCAGATCCTCCCTTTCCAGGTTTTCACCACCAGACGCTCAGGCCACCTGCCAGGAGTCTTGCTCCACTAACTGCCCCGACAGCAGCCAACTTTCTCATCCCCCTGTATCACCTCGTTCCTGACTAACCTGGGGTCCGCGCCCCAGCGGCCAGCGCCTGCACTCAGCCGCCTGCAGACCGGGACCCATCGCAGACCTTGGCCAGCGGGTTAGGGAGACGGTGCTCCCTGCCCAGTCAGCTCCAGATGCTAAAACCCGGGGTGCAGAAGCCCTCGTTCTCCCGGAGGAGATTCTGGCGATAGGGAGACTCATGGTCTTAGCAGAGGTGAGGGGGATGCACTGCCCCGAAGGGGTAGCTGGCGAGCATGGCACGGGGCTTTCACGTGGACATGACATGTTTGCACTGTTTAATTAAAAATGCACGTTTCCTGCTAAACATGGAGCTTCCCTATGACCCAGTCATCCCACTCCTAGGTATCTACCCAGAAGACACAAAAACACTCATTGAAAAAGACACCTGTACCCCCATGTTTATTGCTGCTTTATTTACAATTGGAAAAACATGGAAGCAGCCCAAATGCCCAAAAGTAGATGACTGGATTAGAAAGATGTGGTACATATATACAATGGAATATTACTCAGCAACCAAAAAAGAGAAACACATGTCTTTTGCAGCAACTTGGATGGAGCTGGAAAAGATCATGCTGAGTGAGATAAGCCAGAAAGAGAAAGAAAAATACCGGATGGTGTCACTCATAGCAGGAGTATAATGGACCAGGCGAGAAAATAACAAAAATAATGAACAACCATATACCAGAGACATGTTGTGGGGGTGGAGTGGGGAATGGGATCAAAAACGGGAGGGGGGGGAGTGAAGTGCACGGGATTATGGTGATGGCACACGGGTGACTTGGTGATGGGAAACCCGCAGGGATTACCATTGAGATGGAAAAAAAATGTACAAAATGATGTAAAAATAAACTTTAGTAATAAAAAAAAATCCCACAAAGATCTTGGGAAGCACAGCTAAACCCATCCCAAATCCCCGACCTATAGAAGTCAGATAATAATAAATATCTGTTCTCTTAAAAAAAAAAAAATGCAGTTCCCACCGGCCGGGTAAGTGATGTGGCCAGCGGCGCAGTAGACTCTCCCCGAGGGTCAAGCTAAGTTGCGCCATTGCCTGCGACCTCTGAGGTAGAACTCACGCCGGCTCACCCTTTCAACACTGGGTAGGCGCGAGTGGCTTCTAGTTTTCGAATAGCCTCTCACAGGCTCTGCGGCCCGGCGGGGGGCCAGCCGGCCTGCCGAGGGACCCGCTCCCCGTTTCCGAGTCTCTGACGCCACCCCCACACCCCAGCACCGCGTCGAAGTAAAATAGGACACCTTCGCGCGGAACGCGCGGGAGCAGTGGCCGGGGACCCTGGCCGCAGGCAAATAACCAACAGCTGACGCCAGCGAGGCACGCTGTGGGCCCGCGCCACGACCAGCCAGCCGGGGCGCAGATGGCAGAAGGGCCTGTGGCACCTGCTGTCGCACCTGCGGCGGGTGGGGCGCGAGGACGGCCCCCGACCGCGCATCGTGCACCTGCAGCGTTCTTCTTCCGTGTCGCCAGCTTGGAATTCCATGTTGTGTTCATCCGGAACTTCCAGAGTCACCCTGGCCAGGCGCAGCAGAGTGTCGCGTGCAGGGGATTGTTTGGGACCAACAGCAAACCGAGAGCAGCGATGACCACGCAGGTGCAGGGGCGGCTCTCGCTCCCCAGACACGACCCGTGTCCGCCTGTGCGCGCTCGCCCGGGCTCCGCCGCCTCGCCGACACTGCCAGGGCTGCCGAATCCAGTGACACAGAAGCCCAAGGGAATGGCAGGGCCAGGCCAGGGAGTCCCGGGAAAGCCGGGGCGCCGAGCTGGGCGCACTCTGCCAGTCAGGAGTTCCCCGCGCTGTTTCCGAAGCTGTCTGGAAATGTTTGCTTGGCAAGGGATAGGAGGAGGAAGGACAGGGAAGAGAGAGAGAAAGAGGGGTGTGGGGGGGAGGGAGGGGGAGGGAAGGAAGGAGGGAGGAAAA
>NW_004567117.1:45056604-45098580 GCF_000260355.1 Condylura cristata | reverse complement strand
GGGGGAGGGAGAGGGAGGGGCACTATAGAACAGTGTGATCAATCTATGAAATCCCACTCAGGTTCTTCTGAGTGACATTTCCCCAAAAAAGTGATGCTCTGAAGAATTGTGCATCTTCTGACAAACTCAAAACACTAGTTTTCAATCCTTTTAGTATCTGGAGCATTTCTAGCACTGTGCTCCCCTCAGAACCCCTGGGATCCACCCAGGGCTGGGGACACCGTCAGGTATGAGACCAGACCACGACTTCTCCCCAGAAAGGCTCTCACTTTAAGCGCTTTTTCATGCCAAACCTGGTTTTGGCTAAGTGAGCTGCACGATCTATTTTCAGTGTTAATCCTCCCAAACATGAGAAACGTCTGCAGCTACCTGGCAAACCTAGTGTGTCAGTAATGGGTCCGCTGTGCTCTGCTCAGCCAGCATCACAGCCTCAGTCAGGTTTCAGCCGGGGCAACTGAAGAGGAACCAAGTCCCACAATAAGGCGATCCGGTAGGAACTAAGCAGGAGCTTTTTGAAAACATCAGTATTTTAAGTTGTTTCTCCACGGTGACAAGGCTTTCCTCTCACTCTGATATGTAAATCAGAGGCTTTGCCCTAGAAAACTCCAGAAAAAGTAAAGGAATTTTACTAGTGTAAGTAAATGCTGGTTTGGGGGCTCTCGCCCTCGTCTTCTCCAGTGTTTGCGGTCCTGATGCTCTGTGCCCCTGTTAGAAATGTGGGGTTCCCCCCCAAGGCCCCATGCCTACTGCCCCCCAGGGTGTGGGGACACCGGCCTCTGGCGCCCTCCTCTGGCACCCTCACAGAGTCCACGCAGGCCAAACGCCTGCAAGCCGCAGTCTGGCTAAGTGGAGTGTACCGCCGAAGCCGAAGCAAGCTGGCATCCCTGGGCGCCTCTTCCGTGATCAGCCTCTCAGTGCTATCATTATGCACTGGCCTCAGAGGAAGGCGTGTCTCGGCAAGGAATCTTAATCAGGCAATGCATCTGTTATTTCAATAATGCACCGCAAGCTCATGCTCACATTATGTAAGTCAGATTCTGAAGCCTCGAAGGCACTAACCCATCCAGTCAGATTCTCCTTTATTCCCCCCGTATGCTTGAGGGCACAGGAGAATTTCTAGGACCTTGAGGAAAACATGTTATCAATAAATATTTGCTGAGTTGATTTATGTTTGATACTTATTCTCAGGAGGGTCAAAGATGGGGTCTGAGGTGTGGTTCTGTGTGCTGCTCTGGGTGTAGCCCGAAGCACACCCACCCTCCTGTGCCTCAGTGTGATCTCTGTGAAAGTGCCCGACGCTGGGTTTAGTTTGTGCCGTGCATACGCTGATGAGCCAAATTCCTGTTGACATTACACTGGCACTGACGTCTGATCAGTGAGTGTGACCAAAGGTTAATGCTTTCACACGTTATGTTACCTTCTGGGCTTTTATATCAGAAGGGCTGGTGTATTATAAAAGGGGAGAGCGAAGTACCCTTGCATGGAAAACAGAGGCCAGAAAGAGCTGCCCCCCCAAGGAACAGGTTCGCTAAGAGGCCTGCGTGGTCCCGGGAGGAGCTCAGCCGCTGCCCTGCTGCTTTGCAATGTGGAGCAGACAGTGGCCCAGAGGCTGTTGCTAACTCAGTTTACATGACATCAGCAGCTTTGGTTTCCAAGTGTTACACATATTGGCGTCAAGTCAGTCTAGCTCTGATGTTTTCCTTGAAAAGCAAGAATGGGACTCTCGCTGGCGGCACAGTGGGTTAAAGCACCGCATTTTGAGGCTCTCCGAGGCACTGCAGCACGGGTTCGACCCCTGCCAGGGAGTGACCCACAGGGCGCGGCAGACCTCTCCTGACCCGCCCGCTGCTCCCCTCAGCAGTGGACTTTGCCCATCTGCCTGTTCTGCTCCCCACTTTGTCTCTGGTGAATCCTCTCACCCACCACACCTCTGGCCTGTACCCCAGTTCTGTAAGCATAAATAAATCTTTAAAAGTAAAAAATCTCAGGCCCTCCCTGGTGGCACAACAGGTTAAAACATACTATGAAGCTATTTCAGCCACTGCAGCATGTCACGAGTTTGACCCACAGGGCACAGCAGACCTCTCCTGACCCACCTGCAGCTCCCCTCAGCAGTGTGTTTCAGTGGATCTGCCTGTTCTGCTCCCCACTCTGTCTCTGTCTCTCACCATACCTGTACCTCTGGCCTGTACCCCAGCTCTGTGTGCATAAATAAATCTTTAAAAAGAATAAAGAAGTTGAATGGTACTCGGTCAGCATCATTTTCTCCTAGCGACAGCATCTCCTAGATGACGTTGCATCACTCCAGAAGGACTAATGGAGCGAACATCGTTGTGTCTTCAACACCTGCTGAGAAAACTCAAGCAGAGACCGCTGGTTTCCTGCCTGAAATCACGTAGCTGGTTTGGGCAGAATCAGGGTGAAACCTACGCAATCTTGCCCAAAATGCCCTGTTCATCATTGCCCTCCCGGGTTACCATTTTTGCCCTGGTGTCTTGGGTTCTTCCCTGCTGAAGACATCCCCTCGCAGTGAACCCCAATAATGTCTACCAGTGCCCCCAGTTGCACAGAAAACTAAGACCTTCAGACATATGATCTGATGAAACGTCACACCCAGGAAAAGAAATGACATTTTTCTGAAAAGAATGACATGACAATTCTGACATGATCTCAATGACCCAATCCCTTTGGAAAATTTTAGACATAAAAATAAATTTGCACATACAGTAACATAAACATATCATTACGGCTCAGCCTGGAGGAAGAAACAGTTGCTGACATCAGAGAAAATATCAGACCTAAAACCTGCCACCACCGTGAACAGCAGTAATAGAGGCCTCCTCAGGGATGTCATCCCCTTTCTCTAAAGATGTCAGAGTGACACTAGCTCAGGGGAGGGGCATCGTTTTAGTCATGAAAATACAGTCACACTGTGGCCCAGGCCCCACAGTGGTGAATGCTCACCTCTGCACTGGTTCTCCGTTAACCCAAGGCAGAGACAAGCTATTTTTTATTATTTTATTTTCACATATTTTTGTGCATTTTTCCATCTCAGTTGCAATCCCCTTGGGTTTCCCATCACCAAATCACCCTGTGCCATCACCGTAGTCCAGTGCATTCCCCCCACCCCATTGCTTTTGATCCCATTCCCCACTCCACACCATAAAATGTCTCTGGTATATATAGCTGTTCAGCATTATCATTATTTTCTCACCTGTTTCTGCTATGAGTGAAACCATCCAGTATTTTTCCTTTTCTTTCTGGCTCTTCTCACTAAGCATGATCTTTTCCAGCTCCACCCATGTTGCTGCAAAGGACATGTGTTTCTTTTTGTTGTTGTTGCTGAGTAATATTCCTTTGTGTATATGTACCACACTTTTTTAATCCAGTCATCCATTTTGGGGCATTTGGATTGCTTCCATGTCTTTCCAATTGTGAATAAAGCAGCAATAAACATGGGGGTGCAGGTATCTTTTTGAATCCGTGTTTTTGCATCTTTGGGGTAGATGCCTAGGAGTGGGATTGCAAGACCAGCTATTTTTTCCACCCCTCGTCAGCCAGAGAAGACGCGAAATTGCACTGCCCCACAAATAAAGACTCAGGCCTGAGCTCACTGAGGCCTTCTGGGCGAGCAGCGATTTCCTGGGGGTGTCGGAAGACTCTTGGCCTCAAGCAACAGTTATAACGAGCGAGTGGCCTCCAGGACCCTGGTGGTTTCTTGCAATTGTCATTTTTACCCCCAAGTCAACTCTGGTTTCTAATAACAAGGTGGTGAAATAAAGGATAAAATGAAACGCGGCTCCTTGGTGGAGGGCCCACTCGGGGTGAAATCACACACACCGCCCACGTGCGCTGCGAGACGCCCCATCGGCACATCTGCCGCAGCCGGAGGCACCTTCATCGAAGTGGCACCAGGAGACGAAAACTACCTCGGTGTGGACTTGTCACTCGGCGGGACGATGCACGGCACCAGCAGACCTGCCCCTGGGAAGGTCACTGGGAGTGACGTCAGCAAGAGGGCAGAGGGGAAACCCCAGCTTTTGCCCCCACCCCACAAGACTATTAAGACAACCCTCCACAAACGAAAACAGCCCTTGAGGGCTTCAAAGGGCCAACTAAGAACTGGCAGCCACACAGCAAAGCGAAGTGCATAGAGCATCCGCACAGGGGCCCCACAGGAGAGACACTGGGCCAGAGAGGGTGAGGCACTCGTCACGGGCCCCCAGAGTTCCCACGGCTGGAGACGCCCCAGCTCTCACGGGGAGGCCACGCTGCATCCTTGGTGTGGGCCACGGGCGCCCGCACCCAGGGAACATGGCGGCTGCCACCGTGGAGGCAGCTGACGGCCATGGCCGCCGAGGACACCAGACAGGCAGCGACAGTTGCACACCCTGAGACTGGGGGCCCCACACTGCCTGGGCCTCCTGCACCCCAGACCTGGAGCCCAGGGCTGTGGCCATTCCACACCTGTCCACACGCCGGGCCGGCTCAGTGGCCGCCCACAGTGGCCATGGTTCTCCGGCTGATACTCGCAGCGGCAGAGACTGACTTCAAAATGCAGACACGCCGGACGCTCCAGGGCCACTCCAAGGTCACGCACACATCAGTACCACCGACACCACAACCCTAACCTGGCGCCGTGATCATCCCTCACCTGGGGAAGGGGAAGCAGGACCCCAGTCACCCGTGTCAGTCAAGAATCCAGCAGCCCTCGAAAATGCCCCAGACCAGATGGCCCCGGGGATATCCACGAAACATGCAAAGAATTAACGTCAATCCTTCTTGCACGCTTCAACAGCTTGAACAGAAGGGGACACTTCCAAGCTCCTTTTACAGGAACAGAAGTTCCTAAAACTTTGACAGCATAAGGCTGACAGCAAAACGGGGTGACCAGCAGCCCCACTGCCAGGAGCGCAGCTCGCCTCGGAGAAGCCACAGTCTAAAGAGGACTCACAAAGCCATGACAGCAGTATCTGGGTTTCCCAGTGCCTGTGAGAGTCACTCTCATGCCGTATTGAAGTCTATTAACCGCGATTACGTTGTGTCTGAGAAAACCGACGCACATTGATCAAACGTGACACAAAGCTGCAAAGTGAGCGCAGGCCATTGGGAAAACAGTGCTGGCAGACTTGCTGGCCCCAGGATTGCACAAACCCTTGGTTTCCAGAAGAAGCACAATACCTGGCAAGGGCAGTAAAGGGAGGCGTGTAAGAGGAGGCGTGGCTGGCTGGCCAGAAAACTAAATCGCCCCTAGCAAGAAAGCTGTGTCTGTTCCACCGCAGGGGACGTCACAGCACTGAGCCCTGGAGGTGGCCTGAGAGTCTGCGGGTGGATGCACAGGTGAGCAGCGTTGCATGCATGCGTCATGCACACGGGTGTTAACATACATGTCTGGTTTTATTGCCTTCCGTGGCCAACTGTGCTGCCTCCATTTTAGAGCTTAGCGACGCCAGGGAGTGGACGCTCACGTCCTCATCCACGGCGACTCAGAGCCGGGCACAGGGCTCCAGCGTGTGCCACTTCCCTGCCTCTGGGCACACATGGTCCATTGGGCGGGTCTACCTGGAAGATGCGATGGAGGTGGGTGGTGTTGGGTTGAGGGAGAGGCAGGCAGTGGCGGTGGTGAGGGTGGTGATGGTGGAGACAGCGTTGGTGTTTTTGATGATGCAAATCTTTCATTCTGTCCCTGAACGATTGTGCACCAGTTAATCATTGGTTTACTAAAACCATTCGCTAAGCAGATACATCAGGTCAATCCTAGAGAGATCATCGAGACCATCTCTTTGCGTAAAAACAAACAGCTCGGCACAGGCTGAACCAATGTCACGTGCTGTGGACAGGTCTGCAGGTGTGCGAGGTGCTCAGGACTCGGCTGGCGGGCGGAAAGCCCACCTCGACGCGGGGCCAGCGGACCAGCTGGCTGCCACACTGGCCTCGCTGCCTGCCACACAGTGAAAAGCAGGGCTCTCTGCTGCAGCACTCTTGTTCTCTAAAATCTGGAGGGCTTCCCGAAAAAAAAAATAGAATTTTCCTTATTCTAGAAAGACCTAATTGTTCCAAATTTGAGCTATAAATGCGTCAAACTGTCCATTAAGAAACACAGTTTATAGTCAGATCCTTTCCTGGGATCTGAGTGTGCAAATAAGAGGTCCTCCAGCACCTGCAAGACAAAGGGAGACACCGACTCCCACCAGTTCCTCAAGGTCACCCAAGGTCACCAGAGTGGGCCATGCCCCCAGGGGACCTGGCCTATCAGAGGGGGGTGTGGCCAAAGGAGGGGCCTTTCCAACACATTTTTTTAAAGATTTGTTTTTGCACAGAGAACCGGGGTACAGGCCAGAGGTGCAGGGGTGGTGAGAGGGTTCACCAAAGACAGAGTGGGAGCAGAACAGACAGATGGATGAAGTCCACTGCTGAGGGGAGCAGCGGGCGGGTCAGGAGGGGTCTGCTGTGCCAAGTAGGTCACCTCCGGGGCTGGGGATTGAGCGCATGCTGATCGAACTCTGCAAGCTTCGAAGTGCTGCGCTTTAACCCTCTGCAAGACAGAGGCCCCCCTTTCCAACGTTCTCAAAGGACCTGGCTCCTTCCAGGTCCCTTTGGCCTTGGGCTGCCCGCTTCCCGTCAATATGTTGAATTAGTCAGCCAAGAAGTCGGGTATTTGTAAGGACAGCAAGTGTGAGAAGGAGAGGGGAGTGGACTGGATGAGGAGGAGAAACAATCAGGGCCGGTGCTGTCTCCACACATCTCCCAGGAGCAGGTGCAGGCCCATGCGCCTGTTGCTCCCCCGGGCAACGGGCCGTGTACATGTTACTGTTTGAAGAGTAAGCACCGAAAGCTTAGTGTAAGGTATTTCCTCCTCCAGCCCCCTATGTTTAAAAGTGATATTTGAGTGCAATTGCGTCTTTTATGAGTATTTTTGGATCCAGTGAGTAAAATGTTTAACTCACCCAAATTATTTGACAGTATGAGATGGCTGAGGGTATCAGTGGGTGTCCACAAAGAAACCCGGAGGAGAAAAGCTGAACTAAAAACTGAAAAATCAGTAGCTCGGAAAAGCATTTCAATTAGAAATCGTTCTCTGTAAGTATGGTAGTTTAAAGATTGGAACCGGCTGTCTCATTGTAAATATCTCACTTAGAAACAGTTATTTTTGTCATAAAACATCTGGCCTGCTCAGTAAAACGAAGAAATTCGACCTTTTCTGTGTATAAATGGACACAGACACCAAACAAACTATTCACAGGACACCATGAATTTGAACAGCCGTCAGTCTTTGGTGAAAGTTCATCAGTAGAGGCACCAGCAAGATGTGGGCAGCATTTAGTTAGAAACATATCAGACTGGAAGTCACAATATGGAAAACTAGAGTTTTGCTTACATAAACCACTACTCTTTCCTTTCCTTTTCCTTGTTTCTTTCTATGGGCAACCTGAGTAATGAGCCCGATTTGAATCCTCATCTCTGTCAAGAGTGTGTTCTCCCACATATGGGATCTATTCCTTTAGTCTGTTTTATTGTCTTACAAATTTCACTTTAGATGTTAGAGAAACTGACATGTAACTGAAAAATATACCGTAAAATCCTTTGAAAGGTGGACCAAAAGTAAAGATGTCTCCCTGAAAAATCGAACTGAACTCTACAATGAAGCTCTTCTTTGGGGTCCTGGCCAGCTCGGATAGGCCTCATGCCCAGGGGCTCAGGTCCTACAACCCCAGGCTTCTCTCCCTTCTGCTCTCAGGAATCTTTCCAAGCTCCACCTCACCGAACAGCTGTCTCTGGGATTCTCACCTGGGTTATGCCGTCCCTGGCCCTTTCCTTTCTCCCAGCTCCCAACATGGAGGACAGGCAGAGGCAGCCAGGACAAACGGCGCAGGGCTCAGGGCATCTCAAGGTCATGCACTTCAAACTTCTCAAGTCAGGACAACCTCCATCTTCTACCTGCTTATGAAAACCCAGATTCAGACAGAATGCTCTGTTCTCCTTGCTCTCTTGGGCTGAGCATTCAACTGCAAGATATAAAACAGGATTGCTCATTTGGGAGGAAAATTACAGTTTAAATTTCAATAGATAAGCCATTTAAACGTAATCCTACTTGAATAGTATAGAGAAACAGAACAGTGTGCTTGGTAGAAAAGAAGTTTCTAGAATCTTTGTGCCAAGACTCCCCCTTGCTGGTCCACCACACTCCGTTATCACAGGCACATTTATGCTCTCACATTTCACCCACCCTGGTCTTCCTACCATGGGCTGGGCATTGCACTAAGTGTTGAGAATCTCCTTCAAGTCCTTGTAGATGTGACAATATACTTGTGCAGATAACTTAAAAGACACATAGATGGGAATTCCTTGGAGGGTTTTAAGCAAGGAAGTGACAGAATTTTCCCCTAAAAGAAGGAACCTTGATATTGTACCAAGAGTACTTTGTCCATAGAATAAAAGACATGAGGGTGGATTGTGGCAGGCAGTGAGAAGGTGGTTCCATCAATGGTGGTGGCTTATGAGAGTGTAGTAGTTTGTAGCTGTAAAGGCCATAAGAAGTGGGGGAATTTAGAATTAATTAAGTCAGTATTTGCTGATGAACCAAATATGGAATCTGAGAACACAAGAAAATCCAAACATAAAAGATGGAAGATGCACTGTTCAACAATTCAGTTTGCCACATGTTAAGACTCTTGAAGAGCCACCAAGTCAAAAGGAAGTGAAGATGCTGACCCAGAAGAGGGAATCTGATGGGTAGGCATCAAAGGACTGCCAGTGATGAGGAAGCTGGCGGGGACCCTGGGAGGAGACTAGCAATGAGGTCTGAGTGTCCAAGGTGAGCAGGCAAAGCTGGACATCAACACCAAAGACACTTGTCAAATGCCTGAACTTGTAATTGAAACATATATATTTTAATTTTAGAGCCCTGGCTTCTCAGAACAGCCCAACATGTTGACCCTAAATCACAACGCATTTCTTTGGAGCTGTGCTGGCATTCCTCTGGTGATGTCCATTCACTTCTGACCCTTGCTAGGTCTTCTCCACATATGGGATCTATTCCTTTAGTCTGTTTCATTGTCTTTCTTGCAAATTTTCCTTTAGATGTTAGAGAAATTGACATATAACTGGAAAGTATATCCTAAAATCCTTTAAAAGGTGGAACTAAATTAAACACATCTCCGTGAAAAATTGAACTGACCGCTACAGTTATCTATCAATAGTTCCTTCAACCTGTCTGCTTCTCAAAGTGTGTCCAGAGAATCCATCCAGGCAAAAGGTATGAATCTCTAAAGATGTATGTGTGAATAAGTTGATTCTGGTTGGGGATCACAGCTATGTAGAGAGAAATGCATGCTTACTGTGCTCAGGCTGGCTTAAGGCACAGCAGTCTCAAAATTCTCTTCGTGAAGATTGCCCTAGTTTTAGTTAAGCATAGAACTAGTCAGGTAACATTAGGGGCACAAGGAACTTGACCTTCTCCTTCATAGGCTTCCCAGGAGCTAGTCCCTCTGTTAACACATAGACTTGGTCTCTGGAAAGGGTTGACAAGGAGTAGGACTCTGTGTCCTATTTAACACTGTCTATGACATCATGACTTAAAACAATTGTGTCACAGTTGTTACAATACTCAGATGATGATGTCAAACGTATTTCACTAAAAGGTGTACATGTTTCCTAGTAATGTTTTCAAAGTAGAAGAATCATTTTGGGGGGAATGTCAGTCTTTATTTATAAATGAATAAATACCTGTGTATTGATCTTTAGGTTTCTTCTGGCTAAACTGAAATAAACACCAAGAACCAAGACTTCTGAATGCCCGGATCAGCAGCTGCCTTCTGGAAAGACAAAAAGATACACATATTTCTGCACCAAAACTAGAGGAAAACTTAGCTCACAACATAAAAGGGTTGCTTTGTGGGTGTCTTCTGACCCCCAGAGAGATGCTAATAAATTTACATCTGAAGAATAGTATGTTCTATTCTGCTTTGCTAAAGTCTCCTTCAATGCAGGCTGCCTAGGGGGAAATGTGACAAGCAATGTATAAGCTTGAAATATGGACATTCTCACCTGCTAGTTTGTTTCAACTTCCATAGAAACATTCAGGTTGCCTTAAAAATCCAGAGGTTGTGTGAAGGTGCTGCGGCAAATAGCACCTGGGGAAATGCATAAGTTCACGATTCATGCCACACTCCATCTGTTCAGGGACTCTGCACCTAATCTGACTGGTACAGTTCAGGTGGCTTGGTTTTTCCAAATGCTAAGTGGATAAATGGCAGTATACCACGAACGCACTACAGCAGCCAAGACTAGGATCAGCAGCACAGGTTTCCAGGCCACCAGCATCAGCTCACAATCTCTAATGCAGGACGACAGGTGTCAAGCTCTTGGAACCAGCACATCTGTCAACTGTCCCGCCCTAGCCAGACGCCCGCCTTCCCTCACACATACCAACCGCTGCTTTCCAGGCCCCCAATCCTAACAGCTCCTAACTCCAATCCTGAGTCCAACCTCCACCCCATGACAGCACACTGCTCCAGCCTGGAACGTCCACGCGCTCACAACTACTGAGACGGATCCTGCACCAGGCTGTGTCGTCTGCACAGCTGGTGTCTCTGCCGCATTTCTGGGCACCCTAGCACATATCTTATTCTCTGAATGCACTGAAATCCTCTCGCTTCCTCCATCTCACCAAGCTGTTCATGTTCTTTGCCAGTGATCTTCTTGCTGCCAAGAACACTCCTGTTCCGTCACCTTCTTCTGGCACATTCTGCTGTACCTACAGTCTCAACCTAAGCATCATGTTAAATCTCAGAGATGAAGAGACCTCATCATTCTTCTCCAGTCCAGTGATTAACACTGACTCCCTCTTCCAGGCTGCCATCCTCCCACACACTCTGATTGCCCATATCTGTCTCAGATCGCTGCTAATTCACCCACCTCCTCACTCTAATATCGTAGGGAGAGTGAGAGTGACTGTCTTTGCAGAATTCATCCCAATGCCTGACATAACAGTTGGCTTCAGACACAGCTAATGAAGAAAAGGTCTCATAAATATGACAAATATCAGATCCCAAGACTTTTTTGCTCTTTTTTACTCAGAAAAACGAAGCACAGACTAGACTCCACAATCATTACATTACCTGGAAGGGATGTTCACAAAATACATGTTATTACCTGAGATTCTGGCCTGCTGGGTGAGGGGGGGAACAGCTGAAGACAGACACCCCATCCTCGTTCTCAGATGAGTCTGATGCTGATTTGCTTTCCCGTGTCTCGTTCTTCTTGACCGCTGTCGTATTTAACTAGCCTACATTAATCATTTTGAGAGTCTCTAGAAATCACCGAGCTGGGTTTATGTACACATGCTTTTTGTTTAAAGTGTGTGCAGATTCTCATGCTAAAAACAACTTATTTTGAGGAGAATCAACTATGAGTAATGTGAGAATTAAAGTGAGGAAAGGGAGTCTTAAACCAAACAGAGAAGGGATTTAAAAGGAAATTAAGATGAGATGCATTCGCTGGGTACAAGAGTTTTCTTTCTTTCCTAGTGAATTTAAAGGCTGCCTGGTAATAAACAGTCTAAGTGGCTCTAAGTATATCACAAAGGACACAGCGCTATTTATCCACCTTCTCGAACATCTTTCCAAACAGGGCTGCCCTAAGGACTTAAATAGGAGCACCTGAAACTTCAGTTTCTGATTTCTGGCCCTGTCTTCACAGCCTTTACATGACACCCTCGTTCTTCACGCTAAGGGATGGCCCAGGAGCCAGGCTGGCATAGATTGCTCATTTCCTCCTGATTTATTTGTAGCTTCATGTTTCCTTCATAACCTGTCACATGCTCATTTATCTAAGTCTCGCTCTTTGCTATCCCACCCCTGACCCAACCTGACCGCATGAACTTACGGAACAATTGATGATACTCAGGGAGAATCAATATTCCCTTATTGACCCCATTGCCACTGAGGGGCAGCTGCCCACTGTCACACCTCCCTGCAGCCTTCTGGTAGACCCTGAGCTCCACGGCAGCTGCGCCACTCTTCTTGTGTTACTGCCCCTCAGACCGCAAAGGCCTTGTGTAAAGGACCATTGTGAATGCTGGTCAAGTGACTCAGTTCTGAAGAATACATGTTCATCATCTCATAAAAGTAATTAGGCAAATTCTCACTCATGCAGAAAAGCAATTCGAATGTGTTGTTCTGCCTCTTAATTATTATTTCCAAAGCAGAAAAAAAAAAATCTTGGGATTTAAATTTGACTCCCTCAAAGAATTCTCCTCCTAGCTGGAATAAACATTTCTACTTCCTTCCTGGCATTCTTGATTTAGTAACTCATAGAACATTATTTCCAGATACTCTTATTTGTACTTTCAGAGAATGGGGAGAGGGGTTCCTTTTGCCACAAACTAGGTTCACAAAATTAATCTCATTAGAATACTATTTTATGTTCAAATATGCATGTTTCCAACATTGTCAAATCAAAATATTTAAGCAAATATTAGTTTTTCTATTACTGGCTCCATCTTATTAGACTTGCTTTGAATGAGCTGGAAATCTCCCTACTTTGTGCAAAATGACTTGTATAATCATTTCTTTGTGATCTTCGTCTTACTTTACCTTGACATAGCTTGAATATCCACACTGATCTCAACTGATTCACATTCTATACCATCCCTCAGGATCCAGTCCTGAACTCACAGGAGAGAACTACAAAATGGCACCTCACTGTGTGGCTGGAGAGACCAGGATATGGGCTTTCTTAAGTCACTAGGTTTCTTTGCCACAGACATAATGGGTTGGCCCTCCCTGGAGGTGCAGCAGGTTAAAGCACAGCACTAAGAAGCTAAAGCCACTTCAGCATGAGTTCAATCCCTTCCCCAGGTGACCCACATTGCATGGCAGACCTCTCCTGACCGCCTGCTGCTCCCCTCAGCAGTGCCCTTGGTCAGTCGGCCTGTTCTGCTCCCCGCTCTGTCTCTGGTGAAGCCTCTCACTGCCCCTGCACCTCGACCTGTACCCCAGTTCTGTATGCATAAATATTTTTTACAATTAAAAAAAAAGAAATAATGGGGTGATGCTTCTTCACAAACGTATTACATTTCTCCTTTAGTTACTATTTCTATCATTTTTTGTTATTTGACATTTTACATCTGTTGTTTATTTGCTGACATACATAGGTCTTCCAAATATTATTAATGTAGTGTAAGATTGTGTCAGATCTTGGCTTTTTGTCAATTCCTACTGAATTCACAACAAAAGGCTCCAAGTGAAGATATTCTGAGATGTGGTAAAGAGCCAGAACAATGTGTTTTGTGCTCTGGCTGCAAGGAGATAGATCTACCATGATGTGGTGAAAGTCACAGAGAAGGACTTGTGTTCTCAGGCAAACAGAATGTAAGGGGGTTAGAGGATGAGGCACCCAGAGTTACTCCTTCTTTTAAAGCACTCAAGCTATAATTCTCATGCAGAGAATAATACTCAATGATATCCATTTTTAAGGAAGATAGAGTCTTCCATCATGCTATACATGTCAACACTTCCGAACAGTTGCATGAATTGAGGCAACTCTATGGAAGGATTTGTTGAGACTGGAGACGATAATTGCGGTGATCTGTTACTCATCCAGAACAGGGGTTCGCTTAGGTCAGGGACGCCTGACCATGCAGAGCCAACCTGAGACACAGGATCACAAGCCTTAAACAGGAGAGAACCACGAGCAACAAACGGAGCCATTCCACTTGTGAACAGGCCAGTGGCGCTGAACAGGAGGGTGAGAAAGAAACGCGGAGCCCAAGTACACATGCTCGTTGATTTCAAGAGGGACCTGGAAACAGCAAAACTGCCAGTGGATGTGTTCAGAGACTAAAGGCCCTCCTCAGGTCTAGTTCATGACGCTTGTCCTCCCTGTTGTCAGGACCTGCCCTCACCCACTCCCAGGTAAACCCCATGGGAGAGGGAATCACATTCCTTCTTCATCTCTAGCATCTAGGGGAGAGTGTCACATAAGAGTGACTCTTAACTAATACATCTTGAATAACAAGAGAACTTAGAGATGGCACAGAATGTCAGAAGACTGGCAGAGTTAGGTTGAGCGTGTGACCAGGGAAGGATTTCAAAACCATGTGACACTCAGTAGGAAAGAGTATGAGAGGCAGGATGGTGTGCAAAAAGGAGAGACTTGAGCAAATGAGACAGGCTTCACACCCGTTCTGGAAGCCGCCTGCCCACGAGGCAGCAGCTCGTCACCATGCTTGGAGGAGACAATGTCAATACATCATCGGCAGGAGCAAGAGCTTATCTTCCTACTTATTATGATATTTAACTAAACATACAGCAGTGACGGCCTGTCTAATGGGGTCAAAGCTCTGTAAAATAATGGCTCATTTTGCAGTTCTCAAGAGTTTACCATTTCAAAACGTAGAAATCATGTTATTACATAATTTGGATGGCAACAAAATAGGTTAGTATTAAGACATAATTCCCTTTGTAATAATTCAACATAATTACAGTATCTGGTATTTCCCCTTATAAATGCATTACAAATTCTTAATAGACTAGCACATCTATGTGAATTTGCTCAAAGGCATTATAAGCTGTAGATTTGAAAATTTATGGGATGTTGTTGAATGAGTCAAACAAAAGCACTGCTCCTAATTACGTTAACAGTAACACAGAATGGGAGACAAATGGGGTCTTTAATAAAACAGTTGCTTCTGCAACTTTCCATGCCACCAGCCATGCAGAACTCTGAGCTAGTAACAGAGATTCGGATCCCCTTCACGTCAACAGGCTACTCCTTCAGTAGCAAGTTCTTACGATACAAGGATTGATAAAGCCAGAAGTGTGGTTATTTAGAAGAACTGCGATTACAGAAACGTTATAATCTATTTACAGGCTGAGCAATAAGCTTACTAACATGCAGAGAAGAACTCGGGGTAGGTATGTGCCACACAGTCAACCTTCCACCCTCCTCGCCTGCATGTGGGAAACACCCATCTCGGCCCAGCTCTCGCAAGGGCTGGGGGTGCTTGACGAGATCCTTTCCGTCAGCTGGAACCTCTATGCTCCAGGCCCACACAGGCAGGTTCAGTTTTAAAATCATGCTCGTCGGTGACAGCTCAGAAGGACGCTAGCGGAGACAGCTCTGCTCCTCGGCTACGGCTTCCTGTCTGTTTCACACCAGATCAAGATGAACTCACAGAGATTAGGCAGGTGTGCAGGCTTTGGGCACATGCAGACAGGATCCAAATCAGGATCCACATGTCTCTGGGCAGACAGTGATTTGCTCAGTTATCTCTGGACTGTCTGGATTCCGCTCCCCTCGGGACAGCTGGAGGCATCGAGAACAGCCTGCCTCACCCAGGGAGGCTCCCACAGCAGCCCCTGCTCCAGGTTCTGGTGCCAAGCGCACTCATGCTGAGTATTGAGCACGTCTGCAAATCCCTGATTCCAGTCTGTTTTATTTATTCCTGCACACAAGAACTGGGATGATGGGGGGCGGGGGGATGAGGAGATTCCCCAGAGACAGAGTGGGGAGCAGAACAGATGGATCCACTGAAATCCACTGCTGAGGGGAGCAGCAAGGGGACAGGAGGGGTCTGCTGAGCCCTGTGGGTCACTCCCTGGCCGGGGATCGAACTCAGGCTACAGTGGCTGTGGGTAGTTTCTTAGTGCTGAGGCTTTAATCTCTGCACCACCAGGGAGGCCTGAAAAACCAATTATGGAAAATAAATAGCTTGTTAGAACTCGGCATTAATACATATCCACACATATATTAACATACAAACACGAACTCACACACACACAGATGAAGGACAGGAGGAGGGTAACTAAAATGGGAGGAAACGGACACAGAGTGGGCACCTATGGATTCTTTTCTGGAGAGAAATAGATCTACACAGATAATCAGACCAAACAGTACAGAAAAGGGTTAGGCCTGGCTCAGACCAGAATCTCCACAAATCCCATTTCCCATTTCCTTCAATTTTGCATTTGCAGAACACTTAGGACCGTGACAGAAGAAAACCAGTGGCCGCCGAGGTCCGGCTCATCTGGCTCGCAGGTGCTCCCTGCCAGGCCTCTGCTGTGGCTGCACCGGCAGGAGGTTGAATGCTGAACCCCCAAAATAAATCTCCCAGGAACCTCAAAATATTCAGAGTACTTGTCTTTGAATGTGCAGTTCAGTTAAGAGCGTCTGGATTTAGAAAAGGCGCTCCCTCCATCCGGGGCGATGTCCTGTGCAAGACAGAAGGGATGGGGGGCGGGGAGCCACGGAAGTGGGGTCCGAGGGTGGAGCATGGGAGATGGGAGCCCAGCGAGGTGCAGCAGCTGGGAGGGTCTCCCGGGGAAGCTCAGGAGGAAGCTCCACTCTGCCAGAACCTGGAGCGTGGGCCTGGCCCCCAGACCCAGGGAGTGCCTGCCCCCGTGGTAGCCACCGAGTCCGAGGTCCAATGTTGTGGCCGCCTCGGAGGCGAACTGATGCTCTGTGGGCTCTGACTCGTGGAATATACAATAATGCTGCTGGGACAGGTGACTCATCCCAAAGGGTCTTCCGAGGTGGACTCGCTGACAGGCCTGGGCACTATTAGAGACACAAAACGCCCCAAAGCCACAGGGAGTTATGAGGGCGTCTGAGAGTCTCACTCTTCCTCAGCTCCCACAGCGCGTAATTCCACTGCTCTGGTCAATGCAAAGCCCAGCGCAGACTAAGGTAAGCTTAAGGTGGACAGAAACCAGCCTTGAAAGGCAGGATGCTCTGCTGCGAGCTTCCTATATGCACTGCTTCAGGGCGGGGAAACCACGGTCCAGCAGCCATGGACTTCCCAGTCACAGCAAGGCTGAGTTTCATCTATCACTTTCCCTTTGGCCAAGTGGCCACTCAGAACCATTCCATCGTTCAAACGGCACTTATGGAAGACTGACCCTGGCATGCCAGGGCGGGGTATGCTGGTGACAGGCCCACGGAGCCCTGCCCGGCTCAGAGTCAGCGGAGGCAGATGGCCAGAAAAGCAGCATCTCCTAGATGTAAGAGACGTGACGACTTCCGTTTATTGACTTTGCCAAGGAGACACAGAACAGCGGTTAGGGCCCCTCACGTGCAGGGAGCTGGGGAAGCTCTCCTGGCTGTGCAGCGGGAGCCACCAGGAGGGAGTAGCCGTCATCCGGAGCCAGGGAGCTAGGGTCAGCCTCACCGAGTTGGCATTGTGTTGGCGAGTTTTTTATACCCAGGAGAAAAATTTTTCAGAAAAGCTTCAAAAGTAGATCTGCATTTTAAAATCTGTGAAGAAGAGGAGGCGAATGGGAAGGAGGAACCGCAGCAACTATGGTCTGGACCCACATGGACACCTCCCGCTGTTCTCACCCTCCCGGCTTCTGCTCTCCGGCGTTTCACCCTCACGCATTCTCCAAACATATTTTCTTTCGAGGCCTCTGACTTATCTTGATCTTCAAAGAAACACCTAATTGTTCATGACACAACAAAATCAGGCAAGTATTGAGGTTGAAGAAAAGCAGGCCAGGTTTTGATTAACAATCGGATGTGTATCTAAGAACAGGAAGGCAGTCACACATCCGTTCCTAGTTGTCATAATAAACTGTCTCATTGTCTAACCTCAGGGACTTGATATAGTGTATTTCCCTTCACTGGAGGCTGAAAAATAGCAAATGATGTCTTCATGTTTCATGGCTGGTTCCGTTGAATCTTCCATAAAATAAGTCATCTTGGCGGCCATAAAATAAGTCAACTTGGGGACCCATCACTCAGCTACTTCTTTAGGCTGAGATAACCCTCTATTATCAAAAATAAAATGCTGCATCGGGATGTCCCAATTTGTCATGGCAATAAACTAATTGTGTCATCAATCACACTGTTGGAATACGGAGATTCTAAATCCGGGCAAAAGCCAGGCCTTTGCATGAAAATAAGGTAAGTTATGTGACGTAGTAGTGGAATTCGTTTTGTCTTCTAACGTCCAACTACCTACGGATTAAGCCACTCTTCTCCTTGAGAGGATGGATTAACGAGAGAGACTGAGGTTTGACTTTCTTTAATTTCAGAATCATTACAACTGGTTTTCTGGAAGAATCCTAGTGCTGAACTGCAATGTCTGTTCAAATAAACCTTGAGTCATCACTAAGTTTAGTCCAACTTAGAAACCCAAGCTTCTGCGTTCCTCTGTTTCTCCGAGGAGCCATCTCCAACCTCATTCAGCCGGCTTACTGCGGCCGCACAGGTAAGGTAGAGCAGAGGTAAGGCTAACCCAAACCTGCACGGCTCAAACCTGGCTCCCTTTAAAGTCTGTGCCCCAGAGGCATCCACAGCCTCCTACAGACACATTTACTAATGTGTTCAACAAGGATGTCTCCATTAATATGTCCCAGTCACACTGCTGAGCACTCAGAAAACGACACCGATCGCCCCCACACCCCTCGTTGTCCGGGGCTCCATTTCACAGCCCTGCGGTGTTCAAGAAATGTGCTCAGCGGTAGGACTAATTTGCTGAATTTACCAGTGCACTGGTTTGCCAAGAATATAAAAAAGTGTGTTCCAATTTAGTAAATAAATGGAAACCTCTTATTAAAGTTGTTAAAACATTTCCTAAGTTGGTGAGAATCCTGGCAAAACTATGACAGATAAACTTTGGGTAAGTCAGCACATTTTGGAGACTGGCCATCTGGCACATCAAAGCCTCAGTGAGCTCAGTGCCCCCGGGGAGGCCAGCCTTGCAATGTGCATGGCCCCAGACACTGCTGAGGCCACGTGGAACCCCACATTCAATTGGAATCTCCCTATTAAAGACGTGCTTGCCAGACACCCCCGTAGGGGCAGCATTTGCCACCACCACAGTCTTCCTGTGGAACCCACTAGAGTGATGAGTAATCGCAGTCCCTAGAAAGAAGCCACAGCCACCCATGCTGGCCACTGTGCAGTATGAGTTCCATCCTCTGCCAGGGAGTGACCCTCAGGGCGCAGCAGACCTCTCCTGTCTCCCCACTGCTCCCCTCAGCAGTGGATTTCAGTGGATCCACCTGTTCTGCTCCCCACTTTGTCTCTGGTGAATCCTCTCACCCTGCAACTCTGGCCTGCACTCCAGCTCTTACATGCATAAATAAATAAATCTGTTAAAAGAATAAAGATCGGGCCCTCCCTGGTGGCGCAGCGGGTTAAAGCGCACCACTAAGAAGCTAAAGCCACTTCTGCATGAGTTCGATCCCCGCCTGCCCCGGAGGTGACCCCAGGGCGCGGCAGACCTCTCCTGACCCACCCGCTGCTCCCCTCAGCAGTGTGCTTCATCGATCTGCCTGTTCTGCTCCCCGTGACCCCAGGGCGCGGCAGACCTCTCCTGACCCACCCGCTGCTCCCCTCAGCAGTGTGCTTCATCGATCTGCCTGTTCTGCTCCCCACTCTGTCTCTGGTGAAGCCTCTCACCGCCCCTGAGCCTCTGGCCTGTACCCCAGCTCTGTATGCATAAATAAATAAATCTTAAAAAAAAAAAGAATAAAGATCAACAGTTTTGCAGAACACTTGATCTGACAGAGCTGACTTCTCTGAGGGATCAAATGAATGTGCTTCCCTGCCTCCCTCCAAAGACAAAGCATCTGTGTCATGAGTCTTCTGCATTTAAAACAGTATTAAATAAGAAATATTCTAAGCCCTTCGTGATAAAGTCTGTTAAATTAAGACAAACTATGTTCAAATGAGAACAGCAGTCAATGACCACTTTTATTGAAGAAGTTAACATTTTTTTCCTTTGAGTTCAAAATTCTTGGAAAACAAAGCCAGCGGGCTGCCCAGAGCTGAATAGGGTCTTCCTGCTGCAAAGCGTATTAAGAACTTCTGAGGGCTGATTATTACTAGGTTTTGGATCCTTAATTCAAAGTGTGTCTAAATGCTTTGAGGCTTCCAGGCAGATTTCCATGATTATGTGGAGATGCATATAAAAGGTAAAAAATGTGAAATAAACAAAACCACCTCTGTGCACGCAGGAGCAGCCACTACGGTGACCCCCGAAGAGAGGCAGGGAAACAGGATGACAGATAAATGGCCCAAAGTCCAGTAGAAGAGAAAGATAGCTTTAATTCCCCTGCTATGAAAGTCCCAATTCTATTTTAGTTGCTAGTCATTAAAGCCATTTAGAAGTTAGCTTAATTTTTTTAAAGACCATTTATTAACTTCCTTTTCCATGGAGCGCTAATATTTTTGTGCATATCACTACTGTGTGATGTGGCAAGCTTAGAAGGGATGTTTTTAATAACATCACTCTATAGCCAACTAACAGCTGCTTTCTATTTTTAAAGGGAATGCTTGGCTGCCCACTCCCCATGTCTAAGCACAAATTCATAGAAATAGACAGAGACGAGATTTCATCTGATACCAGATCCTGACTGAATCTCTCAAATCAGATGAAAGTATGAATTGAGGACCCCACTCAAGTCACCCGGGTTCCAGCCCACATAGCTGTCCAGCGTAACTCACTAACAGGAAGTTATCTCGAAACGATAGGGGTGTTCTTGGTGCAGACAAGGTAGAACATGGAAGTGCACTTCGCTCTTCCTGACCGGCAACTCCGTCCATTCCTACACAGTAGCGCTGGCACAATGAAATGTTAAACTTTATATATTTTTAAGGATTGCATGATTGACTTGTGTAGAACTGGGGTGCAGAGGTGAGAGGATTCCCCAGAGACAGAGTGGGGAGCAGAACAGCCTGATCACTCAAATCCACTGCTGAGGGGAAGTGGGGAGACAGGAGGGGTCTGCTGTGCCCGTGAGTCACTCCCTGGCCGGCGATGGAACTCAGACCCGGGCAGTGACAGCTTGATAGCACTGAGACTAACCCGTGGCCCCCCGGGAGACCCCACATGTTAAAAAACCAAGGATTTGGGCCCTCCCTGGTGGCGCAGCAGGTTAAAGCGCAGCACTTAGAAGCTAAAGCCGTTTCCGCATGAGTTCGATTCCCGCCTGCCCTGGAGGTGACCACAGGGCGCGGCAGACCTCTCCTGACCCGCCCGCTGCTCCCCTCAGCAGTGTACTTCATCCATCTGCCTGTTCTGCTCCCCGCTCTGTCTCTGGTGAAGCCTCTCACCACCCCTGAGCCTCTGGCCTGTACCCCAGTTCTGTATGCACAAATAAATAAATCTTTAAAAAAAAAAAACCAAGGATTTAAGATGGCAGCAGGTCATATCCACAAGTCCAGCGCCTGCCCAAGAGGTGGTTCAGCTCTCGAAACTTCCTTTCTCTCCTTTCCCTCTCTCCTCCCGTTCCTCTGAGTCTCGCTCTGCAGAGTTGAGTGATGCTTTGGCGTCAGGGAGGTGCCGCCTCCTCGGGTGAGCCCTGCGTGGGTCTCCTGGGTCTGGGTTAGGACCTGGTTTGAGGACCTCATTTTACCCTGGTGACATGGGTAAAGCTCTTCTTCCAAATAAAGTCGCATCCTTGGGGACGGGGTTGGGTCAGGGAAGGGCTTCAACGTCCTTTTACCCTCTGGAGTTGGGGAGGTGCAGAGCCGACTGGCTCGCAGCCTGGGCTCGTCGAGCTCAGAAGGGCAGTGCGTGCCCCCGCGACCATCCCGACCCTGCAGAGCGGCAGTTGGTACCGAGACAGGCGTGTTCACAGAGGCTGAGCTCGCACCGATGTCGCACGTTGGCCGCACATCCTGCTGGTGAGCGCAGGAGCATCTGAGAGGATGCGAAGAGCCGAGTCTTTCAGTCGCTCTTCGCTGGGGGCAGCTGAGGTCTCTGCTTACATGGTTCGTGCCTCACCGGGCCTGGTTTTATGGGGCCATTTCACCTTCTCCCTCCCTGTTCTCTCCCCTGTTCACCTGTTCAGTTATTACCAAGGCGTCATGGTTCCTGTCGTCCACACTCCCCTGTTCACATATCACTCCAAGCTCTGTCGGTGGGGACTGTTCCCCAGACCTAGACGCGGTCTGGAATTGTCATAGCTCGGATGTTCTTCAGACCCCTGGTCCTGGCGTGTGAGTGGTGCTCTCAGGCGTGTGAAGCAGCTCTAACTGTGACCTGCAGGCCTTGGCATCCTGATGATGACAATGCCGGATGCCAGCCAGGAGAGGAGAGGCGGGCCCAGGCAGCCCCTGTTCACCGCTGCCCGGCTCCCTGGCCCCATCACGGCACGGGGCAGCCCCTGTCGGGAAAAGCTGTCCTGAACCCACTGGCAATAAAACTTCTCAATCTTGGTCCATAAACCACCTGTGCAATCAGAGATGAGTTTCCACGTTTTCCTTCCTTGTGAGTTTTATGACCTTGGATCTGCATAAAAAATTTAAACACTAGCCTCATTTTCTGTTCTTTGCATCTTAGCAAAAAATTCACCAAAGTTCTCTATTTCTCCCTCGTCACTAAACTCATGAACTTTAAGTAGGCGTGTACATGCCCACTAGAGTCACTCCCCTCTTCCCAAAAGAAGACCACCACTCATCTTCTCACTGTGTCGAGACCAGCCCTCCCAGAGTGATGAGGACAGAGGATTTCCCCTTTCGTGGATCAGGGCTGTGGATGTGAGCAAGGCCAGACAGGGTCATGCCAGGAAGTTTGGCAGCCAGAAAATCAAGTAAAAGAAAAAAGAGACAGAGAAGGATAAACGTGGCTTCCTGAAAACTGCAGTCTGCGAGGGTCATTTCATAGGTGTCCGTTACGGCAGCCATCATGCTCCCGTCCTTTTTGCCAAGCAAAGTCGGGGTCCATCTTCTATCTGTCAACCGAATATATCTGGGTTTTAATTATCAGCAAGGCACCAAGGTTCCTTTCGTTCACACTCACCTAAACAATGACTGAATAGTTGTCCCTGAAGAAGCGGCTTGAAATCATACAAAAGCCAGGACTCTGGTTCCATATCCGTTTGCTTGAGGAACCACATTTGCAAGTGCAATGACGTGTGCTTTTTCTTCAGAGTCATCACTTAAGAACACATGTAGCCTCATTTGCATTTTTCATAAATCTTAGCAAAGCACTCAATAAATATTTGCTAAATCATTCCCTTGATAGCTTAGTAGATGATGCATCATAGAGTTCATTGATTATAACTCATGGCACCAGCTCCAATTAAAATCCATTCACCGTCACTCAGAGCGCACACCCACCCCAAGCTGTGTTCCATGAGTTGTGTTTGCAATCGAAGAGCGTGTTGAGGGATTTCCTGCGCCCTTGCTGCTGGCAGCCAGTTTCCCCAGAGTCTGAAATATTAACCTCGAAAGACTAGTTTCCTTTGAGCGGATTATCAAGATTAACAATCGGTCTGCACCTTCTATTCCACAAGGAAAACTTTCTACTCAATTTCTCCAGGGAAAACAAACACACACGTTCTACTCTGGCTGATATGTTGGGTTTACTGATGTTATTTCTTGCTGTTGCTGCTGCTGCTGTTGCAATGCTCAATTTTTGACTTAAGTTTTCTGAATAATATTGAGGACAACACCACACAGCTTTTTTCTTAAAAGACTGCTCAGAGTCATCTTTCCAGAACTGCGAGAGCAAGTGGTCTTTGGTCCCTATAAATTTCCACTCTACTGGAATACCAGGCTCCTCCCCCTCACCACGGCTCTCATGAGTAGCAAACGCTACTCAGATCCCCACTTTCCCCGAGTCTCTGCCTTTGGTGTTAGTGGAAACAGTTTTAAACACACCTTGTTTTCCTTTTCCCACACGGTTTTCCCTGAACATCATCCGTAACCTCACTCTGATCTTCTATCTTATAATATTACTAGTTTAGATAAAGATGTGGCTGCTACAACAGAGAATTCAAATAACAGGCGCTTACACACAATTGATCTCTTTGTCTCGCTCACCTACTGGTCTGGGTGGAAAACTTAGGATCTGCACGGGAGCTCCCCCATGCAGGAACCCAACATGCAGTCTGGTCTGGCCATCCCGGGTAAGTTGCTTCCTCCTGGTGGCCCACGATGACCCCAACTCGTCCTGCAGTCCTTCCAGCAAGAAGGGGCGGGGTGTGGACGCTGACACCCCCAGCAGCTTCAGTTCGTATGGTTATGCCTCCTGGCAAGAAAAGACAGAAAACAGCCCTCTTATTCTCATTCTACTAAGAACCAGAGGACCTGTGGGTATAGGAGAAATGAGTGATGATCAGAGGTGACCAGTGGCCTCGGCTGAAGCAGAATGACTTTCTCTGTCCCTGTGTCCCGACCCAGCTCAGTAGGCACGGGGTGGGGCTGGCCAGGACATGCTCCTGGGAATGATAAACTCTTCCTCTTCCATCTGCCATGGTTACAGCCTAGGTGATGAGTCATTAGGAACCATCAACTAGGATAAGGTTTGACAGCCAAGTGTCCCCTATCACTAGTGAAGTGCCTGCCTAGTAGAGTTAACCTCTTTGCTACAATTAATAGTCGTAGCTGCCCAGGCAGTCCCAGGAGGAACAAACTCGAGGGCCTTTTCTTATTAATAGAGCAGTCTCTTGTGAACCAGGTACCTGTAAAGCCTTCATAAGTTTTATCTTTTTCATTTCCACAAATGCTCTTACGGGGAGAACTGGGACAGTCAAGGGGTGTAAGGATGTCGCTGCAGCACTCACCCCCCTGCTTCTGCTCACCCCCACCCAGCCTCTGTGCGAAGGCCTTTGTGTCACTTTAAACAGTGTCCACTGTCTAGAGGATGAACAAGTCAACTTCAGGGGAAGAAGAAAGCAAAATAACTATCAGTGGCTAAGAAAAAAGGGGAGGCCATCCTAACAGCAGTGAAAGCTCCACGTGTAAAAACTCGTTGGGACGTGTTTTATGGCCCAAGCGACCCCGCTCCAGGCCCTGTGTCCACCAGACACCCACCTTCCACGTGGGGAGGCCTCATCCCTGGCCATGCTGTGAGCCAACCACAGTACACACCATTTTACCAGCAACATCGGAAATGGTAGGGGGCACTAGCAAACAAAGAGCAGAGCCAGAGCACCGACCACAGATATTTATTTGGAGTTTCAGTAGGTGGAGGGAGGAGCCTCGCCCGTCTTAAGAAGAGGCTACGATCCTCACACGAGGCTGACGTTCTTGGCATTCACATGGCAGCCGAGGCAGGAGATGTGCACCAATTAGTTTAAAGCCCTGAGGAGCCCAGGCATCCTGCTAGTGGCCCATGATCAGGAAGCTTCTCTCACCATGGCAACGCAAAGGGCTGTCAGCTGTTCACGGTCGGCTGCGGACGTTGCTCCCGGGAATCCCGGGGACGCCTTCATTTCCTCGCCTTCCAGAACTGCTTTCCAAAGGTTGTGGCCCTATTTTTGAGGGTCATGTTTAAGGGTCTTTTTTCATATCGAGAATAAAGTCAAATAAAGCAGACCTAGCTGAAAACTCAGGGCAACACATTAGCGCTTACTCAACAGACCCGGCCACCGCGTCCTGTGGTGTGGAAGAAAGGAGTGAGAAAGCCGCCTGACGCGGGGCACAAGCAGGGGAGTGGACGGCGGTGGACTCTCCGCACGGGTCTAATTTCCCCAGGGGGAAATCTCACCTGGAGGAACTTTCAGGTCTAGGTGAAAAGACACGTAGGAGTTGTAGTGCTCTATGCCTCTAATGAGCCAGCAATTTCAAAAAAGGAGCAAATGTTCGATTGCAGCCAAGTGATAACGGAGCCTCATGGGCGTTCCATGGAAGAAAACTTGGTCGGGGATGGGCAGCTGAGGTCTTGGCGGGAGGCCGAGGACCGCAGGCGAGCTGCTCTGAGCGTGCTCTCTCCCCACGCGGGAGCCGCCCTCCTCCACTCAGCGTCCCCAGAGGGTGCACCCCCACCGCGCCCCAGAACACCCTATGCTTAGCTCGTCCTCACTCGACCTGAAGTCCAAGTCAAGTCACCTGTTTCCTGCAGGGGGATTCACACTTTCAATACCTCCCGCCAGAGCCAGGTATCTGTACCCACAGGATCACTGTAACTTCTCTGGTCCCAACAACCGGAGAAGCCCGCTAGCTGCAGCTGAGCCCCCAATCACAGGTCTCTACTGAGCGCCCCACAGCTGCTGGGCTCCTAAAGGCGGCTTCTCCCTGGTTTAATTACCCAACTTGCTCTTATCCTTGGAGACTCACAGCTCTTAGTTCCGACGTGCGCAGCACCATGCATGACAACTCCGTGCAGCCCAGTCCTCTGGCAGGAGCTTCCCTGGGGGGTGGGGGGGTGCGAAGCTGGTGTCACCGTGGCCCGGGCACTGCCGCCACTCCAGGGCCCATCCCAGACGGTGCCCGGGATCCCCAGACCCGAATGCCTTCGCGGGCCGCGCTTGGGAGGAGGCGGCAGCGGCAGGTGGGTGTCAACATCATCACCACCAGGGGGCCGGCGGTAGGTCAGAGGCTCGGCATGGAGCGTCCTCCTGGACAGACAGGGTCCTCAACGCCCAGCGTGGGACTTCTCTGCCCTGCTTTGAAAGAGGCACGCAGGAGCTCCCAAGAGCGGGCCTGCAGGAAGGCGCAGCAGGACGAGAAGCTCTCTCCTCATTCAAAACTAGCGATGGCGTGTGCGATTTTGTAAATGAAGGAGGAAGAAACGCTTTCCAAGAATAATTCCTTCTGCCAAACCAACTGTTGGCACAGAGACGCCTCGCCCACCGGGCTCGCGCAGAGAAGACCCAGCGCCCGCCGGGCGGGGTGGGCCTGAGCGGGGCCGCGGCTGGCAGCTGGGCGCGCGCTGGGCCCAGCTCCGCGTCGCTTGACGCTGAGCGCAGGTGGCGCGCGGCGGGGCAGGAGCCAGGGCCCCTGCGTGTCATGGCGCGGGCTGCGAGCAGGCGGCGCTGTTTCCCAAGGCTGCGCCTGAGCACAGGCCGCCTGCGAGGCCAAGCCGCAATGGTACTTGCACGCCCTTGGCTCACAGACGCAAGGAGCTTGCGAGAAACATGCCCCTCCCCACTTCTCACTGCATTTGTGGGGTCCCCTGTGTGTGGCCCCGGACAATCACCCATGCAGGCTCTTAACCCAGAGCCCTGGGTCTCCCTGCCTGGGCTTGGCTGCCGCCGTCTACTACCCGCTGGGCTGACTCGGGGTGAGCAGAGGTGGAGCAGCCACAGAGCTGCTTCTGGAACAGTCTCCTTCCAGGGGAGAACCGAGGGCTGCTCGGCTGTCCTCGTCCACACCACTGCCCAGTCCACCGCTTGTGTCACGGCCTCGTGTCTCGCTGGCTCCCTCTTTCGCTGGAACGGTCAAGGCTTCTGTGAGATTCAAAAGGAAGCCCGCTGTCCTCGTGGATACGCCGACAATGCTGTCCTTTGGGTGTCTGACGCCACCTGAAAGGGCGTTAGGGAAATGCTGACCCTCCTTCCTCTCCTCCAGGTCAGCATTTGGAGAGCGGCACAGCTGGGAACATCACAGAGCGAAGCTTCTAGATGTTACGTTTCCACTTTACATTACCTGCCAGGAGAACCCATGAGGAGAGGGACTCGTGTTAGAAGCACTCAGCTCTCAGACTTGCTTTTTAAAAAAAAAAAAAAGGTTTTATTTGTGCATACAGAACTGGGGTACAGGCCAGAGGCTCAGGGGCGGTGAGAGGCTTCACCAGAGACAGAGCGGGGAGCAGAACAGGCAGATCGACGAAGTACACTGCTGAGGGGAGCAGCGGGCGGGTCAGGAGAGGTCTGCCGCGCCATGGGGTCACCTCCGGGTCAGGCGGGGATCGAACTCTTGCGGAAGAGGCGTTAGCTTCCCAGTGCTGTGCTCTAACCCGCTGCGCCACCAGAGAGGGCCTCCGTCTCGCTTTTTAAATGAACACTTTTCATCTCTAATTTACAGGCAAGCCTGGGGCTACGCACCCAGTGCCCACAGGTATAGCCAACTGGGAAAGGCCCCGAGAGCCGAGGGAGAAAGCACACTGGGACTTGCGGTGAGCCGAGGTTGCAGGCACAATCTGCTGGACACCGTCCAGCTGGCAGAGGGCCTCAGGACAGGGACCGGCTGTCACCTGCGAGTGGGCCAGTAAAGGATGGCGCCTGGCCACTAAAATTGGTATGGGAGACACGTGCAGTCCTCTGGCGGTCGCTGAGCACTCGGCCGGTACCTGTCTCGTCTGCCATCCAAACAGACTCCGCACACTCTTCTTTTTTGTTTTAAGACTGATTTATTGATGCATACAAGAGCTGGGGTGCAGGCGGGGGGAGAGGACTCACCAGAGACAGAGTGGAGAGCAGAACAGCCAGACTGACTGAAGTGCACTTCTGAGGGGAGCAGCCGGCAGACAGGAGAGGTCTGCTGTGCCCTGTGGGTCAGCTCCCCAGCCAGGGGAGGACAGCTTCAGAGTGCTGCGCTATAAGCCCGTGAGCCACCAGAAAGGGCCCTACACACTCTTCTTGATTCCGCTGAACAGCAGGGAACACCGCACTGCTTGCCTGGGGCATTGTCGCGAGCATCCACGACTTGAAGTGCACAGCGTTCTAAGGAAGCTGCTGTCAATCTAACCCTGCACTTTGGGATACTGTCCTGAGAAAGGCCCCCCAGCCGAGGGCCTGGCACTGACCACTCGCCCCTGCCACCGCAGAGGGAGAGCTCTGCACGTGGATCGCCAATTGGGGTGGCCTTGGCCAGGACTGGTCTGTCTTCACAGACACCGTGGTCTGTCTTCACGCAGAGAGAAATGCCGGTCCCGGCTGTGCCGCCAGTGAGTCACTATTTCCATCCTATTTCCTTTCCAGAGCCACAGAGACAACAAGGCAACAGAGACAAAAAATCTCAATCTCTGGACATTTCTCAATAGTTAGTGAAATAGCGACGTTTTGTGCATCCCAACTTCGGGACCAAACACTGGGAGATTCGTCAGAGTTCCTTCGGCAAATGTCGTTAGGTCTCAGACCCAGCGAGGAGAGGCGCCAGGCAGAGGTGAGGAAGGGCAAGTGAAACTAACTGCTGCAGCCCAACCTCCGAGCGCCTCGCCAGACGCGCCTTCTCCGTGGGGATGAAGCGCCGCAAGCACAGCCCGCCTTCCTGGGGCGCGTGACACAGGACAGCCAAGCACTCGGTGAATGAGTGCGCAGACGCACGAATGAACGTTGGTCCTGCAAAGGGGGTTCTCGTGCAGGCTGGACGACTGCCCTCTGGCTGTCCACCACTGGCCTCCTGTCCATCAGGTCTGTCTGGGGAAAATGGAGCTCTGCCTGGACTGTTGAGTCACATGGGCTGTTGCTACAAAAGCAATAAACATTTCCTGACATGAACAGGTGCCTGTAGTCCTGACATCTGTGGAGTCCAAGGAGCAGTGAGCAGGGCCGTCACCGGCTCACAGATAGCAGGAGAGCCCCAGAGGGGTGTTCAGAAAATAGCGACACCCAAGTAAGAATGGGGAGGAGGTGTGGCGGGTGAGGGAGAGAGAGTGGCGGTCCTGTGGCCCTGGTGATGCGAAGGGATCCCTCGACCTGACACCTGCCCCCGGCTCGTGGACGCTCCCTTGATCAAGAATGTCCAGAAGGCACTGCATCCAGAGCAGCCGGTGAAGAGGTCAGGTGACCATGAGAGGCCACAGGTGGAGAAGATGGAGCTAGAGAAGCCACTGGAACATTCCAAGACAACCCCCACAAGAGCACAAGACAGAGACCCACCCCGGGGGCATGGAAACAGGACCGAGTGGCGGGCCAGGAGTGGGGACATGAGCATGGAGACGAGGCCAGGTCACCGCGACATCACGCTTCATCCTCGTCCAGTTCCACAGAGCAGAAAGATGGGCAGAGACATTGGCCCACACCCGCGGCGGGAGGGAGGCTTCCTGACGTTCAGCAAGTGCTTGCCGGGAGGAACCTGCAGCCCCAGCAAGAGCCGGGCGGGACTGAGTCCTCAGGGGCCTGGGCAGGAGCCACAGGGGAAGAGAGACTGTAGCCAGAACTGTGCGCCTTTCTGCAGGCGAAAGACAGCTCCGGGCCTGGACACTCAGGGCTCTGGGGACCCGTCGGCAGGGCCCGAGTGCCAGCGCCCAGCTCACCTACTGGAGACGCCTCTAAAGGGCATGACCCACCCAGGCACCGTTTCTCTTTGCCAGTGGCATCTTTCCCCTAGCGAGAAGAGCTTGTCGTTTCCATAGTACTGGAGTGGTTAATATTTATGCTCAGTTGTCCGCTCCGATCCGCCTGAGGACAAGCTGAGCTCATTTTTAGAAAATAACTAGCAATGTGCTTTGTAAAAATAAGAGAAAAAAATAACATGGCACCAAGCTGTTTTTGTTTTGACCTCAATAACCCTCTTTGCTATGCACCTTCTTTAATTGTCCAACAATCCTCCGGAGGGAAGACCATCTTTCTTTTGTTCCTTGTCTGGAAAGTACTCATGAAATGTACTGGTTATTTTGTGATAGTCTCAATGAGAGACTCTTTAGAAGGACAATGGACAGAATTTGTGTTTTGCGGTATTTTTGATGGAAATGTCTCTATGCAAACCTTTTTCTACTCTAACATCTGAGGAAGTCAGACACTGAAATTTCAGTACCTCTGTGTCACCTGGATAGAGACCACATCAAATATCTTGTTAGCATTACACAATCCTAAATTTTGGGTTGAATCTATTAAGTCACCTAGAGTCACAAAGGAATAATGTAGACACATTGTACTCAGTCGACAACAGACATCTATTATAATGCTAGCTATGCATTAGACTGGGGGATGTGGACAGAGGAGGAACAGGGATGAAATGAAGCTCACACATGAAAGCCCACACTGTGGCTAGGCCAAAGGTCTTCATAGACAAATGGTATGGGTTGGATTCTCCCATAAGGTAAGAGATATATATGCAAAAAAAAAATCACTAAATTTGTGGTCACCCCCCTCAACAGTGCTGTCTATTCCTACAGTGACATGTGAAGCCAGCCCTCCTCGTTGACAGCTCCCCCTCTGATGAGCCACCAACATGGACTGAAATACTACTAGGGTGGTACATATACAGAGTGGAATATTACTCAGTCATCAAAAAGATAAACTCATGCCTTTTGCGGCAACATAAATGGAGCTGGAGGGGATCATGCTTAGTGAAATAAGCCAGAAAGGAAAAGAAAAATACTGGATGGTTTCATAGCAGGAGCATAAGGGATCAGGGGGAAAAAGGCAATTGTAATAAAGTAAAAACCAAAAACAGTGAACAATTATAAACCAGAGACATTCTACGGGGATGAAAAGGGGAACAAGCTAAAAACCGGGTGGGAAGAGTGCCCAGGACTACGGTGAGGGCCCAGGGTGAAGTGGTGGTGAGAAGTGCATGGGGACTGCAACCGAGATAAAAAATGCACAAAATGAAGAATGAGGTAAAAATGAATATCTTTTAAAAGAAAGAAATAGTGCTAGGGATGAGGCCTAGGATGGCGGTGTCTACACTGACCATGTACAGACCACGCTTGTCACGCTTCCCCCAACAACACAGTGGAGCGGCTATTTACCTAGCAGCCACACTGCCTAAGAATTGTGAGTCATCTAGAGATGATTTTAGGGATACAATGCTGATGGATAGAATTCGATGTTTAGGGGTGAGCTTAGTGTAGTAAATAAAACGCAGATTTTCGGTGGTGCACACCTGAGCCCTAGAGAGGGTTCTAATGCACGCACTTCAGCAGAAGATAGAATAAAGTCACACGGCGGAGTGCACAGGTTCCATGCAAATGCTACGGCGTGTGATTTTAGGGGCTGGTTGTCCACAGGGCTGGGTGTCAAAGGGAGTCCTGGAATCAATCCCTTGAGGATACTGGGGGCAGCCAGAGAGAGACGGCCCGCTCATTGTGAGCAGAAGGGGTGGCGAGAGGAGGGCTGGAGATGTTCGTCATTAAAGAGACTTCACCTCGACTGCGATCCGTCGCCTTATGGGTGGGTATCCTTTTGCAAGCTTCATGCTGTTTTCCAGCCCTTACCACTAACACCTGCGCGCTCATGGTGCCGCACACTGAGTTGTATTAACGCAGATGAAGTAAATGTTAGATGTGTTTGTGTAGTCATGGAAACCATCTTAGCGGAGTTATCATTTGGATTGAGTCTTAAGGATACACAGGAAGCCTCCAGCTAGGGGCGTGGGGTTGGGGGACACCGAGAGAAAAGCAATAGAAAATGCAAACACCAAAAAGGGGGCAAAGGACAGCATCGTCCCAGTGTGCAGGGGCAGCGGCCGCACGGGGCTGCGCACGCGGGAGGAGCGGGAGCAAGGGCCACCTGTGCGCAGGGAGAGCGCTTCTGAGAGCCGCGTTCTGCCTGCAGGAGTATTTGCCTGTGTGTGTGCAGTGTTTGCTACTGCACTTGTGAGCATATCAGCACCACATCTGCATGTGCAAGAAGAGAGTTCAGAAGCCAGATGATCAACTTTTCACCGGTGACCTTTTTTTTTTTTTTTAAAGATTTATTTATTTATTTGTGCATACAGAACTGGGGTACAGGCCAGAGGCTCAGGGGCGGTGAGAGGCTTCACCAGAGACAGAGCGGGGAGCAGAACAGGCAGATCGACGAAGTACATTGCTGAGGGGAGCAGCGGGCGGGTCAGGAGAGGTCTGCCGGGCCATGTGGTCACCTCCGGGGCAGGCGGGGAAAGAACTCATGCGGAAGTGGCTTCAGATTCTCAGTGCTGTGCTTTAACCCGCTGCGCCACCAGGGAGGGCCACCGATGACCTTTTGATCCACAGAATCGTCTCGTAGCTTCCTTTACTGATCATTAATATCTCAAAAATCAATTAAACGTTTCAACTGACCAGGAAACAAAGGACTAGCAGCCATTGAAGGCCAGAAGGACAACCCCGCAGAGAGCACTGTAACCCCGTGACCTGTCTGCTGGCCGCAAACTTCCTGTTGTGCGGCACCATGGATGGGACTTCACAGCAGCCTGCCTCACCCAGTGACTGCACAGCCCCAGCGCCTTCCTGAGGGCTTAAAGTCCCGTGAAGATATCGGGCCTATGTAACAGCCCAGAGACAGAAAATGAAATTACATTTATACACCAAGATAACAATGACCCAAAGGCAGCAGGAGGACACCAGCTTACCCTGATGATGCCCAATGCATCAAATACGCATTCAAAAATCTGAAATGTTTCTGGGACATTTGGCAGAAACCGAACATCTCTGAGGCTTGCAGCAGCTTCTCGGCCGCTCAGGGGCTGTGTGCGCTGCGCCGCCCGGCCCTTCCCAGCTGAGGGTGCCTGACCCGCCAGGCTCTGTGAGCTGAGGTCTTGGTCAGGGAGCAGCCGCGGTGACGCTCGCAGGACCTGACTCACAGGCACCCCTGGTCTCTTCCCTCTGCTCAGGGTTCCACATGCTCAGAGCTCAGTTGCAGCTGCCAAGTCACTGGTCTCCTCAGAGTTCTCACTCATGGTGCCTGTAATGCTTGGCACTGTTGCCTGCTGGTCCCAACCACAGAGAATTGGGGGTGCCGGGTGGGAAGCAGTTTCCCCTGAGTATTGGGCTGGTTGTCTGGAGACTGGCTTCAGGATTTACCAACAGCCCATCCCACATTGCCAGGGTGACCTCTGGGGTTTGTCCATCCAAGTACTTACTCTTTCTTCTTCTAAGATTTATTTATTTATGCACGCAAGAGCTGGGGTGCAGACCAGAGGTGCGGGCGTGAGAAGGCTCACCAGAGACAGAGTGGGGAGCAGAACAGGAAGTCTGAACTAAATCCACTTTATTGAGGGGAGCAGCAGGGAGACAGGAGGGGTCTGCTGTGCCCTGTGGGTCACTCCCTGGCCGGGGATTGAACCCCTGCTGCTGTGGCTGTGGACAGCTTCATAATGCTGAGACTTGACCCCTGTTCCTCAAGGGAGGCACACTTTTATCTTCAGTTTAACACCAGTGTTTAGAACAGAAATGCAACCTGTTCACTGGATAAACAGACAAAATGGAAAGACACTGAAACAGAGCCCGACCTGGCCCCAAACTCTGACCCCATTCAGCTGACATTCACTGAGAGCAGGACTGCACTGGTCTGGAGTGGGACCCCAGCTCCCCCAGAACAGGGCCTCTGGGTGTCATCTGGTCAACCTACTGCAGGCAACCCTGGAGCCCGGCGTGTGTCTCAGCTGATCGTGCTGATGTGAAAACCTGTAGCAACCCCAAGGGAATATGGCAAGGCTAAAGCTATTTCTCTCAACAGTGTCTGTCCTCTTCGCTATGTAAAAAACAAAACAAAACAAAACGGATTCTCAGGGAGCTGTTAAAGTAGCCATTGCACGACAATCTCTCAGGCTCTGCAGAGACAGAGACTCCAAACGTCAGTGGGTGCAATTCTGTCTGACTTAGGGACAAGAGCTAACGAAGTCAAAATATTCCTCGAGTTATCTTGTGGTTGCAATCCATTGGAGCAAAATGTATTTAGTATCATGATGATAAAAATGAGTAAGCCCTTGATTTGACTTTTTTCCTTCTCCTTAGAGTAGGAAGTCTATGTAAGAGAAATTCCTTTAAGTGGGTAGGAAAGAATTTTATCTGCTGACATTTCAGTTCTCCTAATCTGAATTTTTAAAATTATTACAGGTGGTCAAATGATAGCATTAAGGAAAATCCGCAATTTCTGCTTATCATTTAGAATCTTTACATTCTACCTTGAACAAGCTACTATTCCACACAATTTTGTAGCTAGCCACACTGATAGCAAGAATGAATCCTCTCTGGGATCCCCAGACAGGGTTTGCAATGTTAATATTTGGTGATGAACAACTAAATCATTCCAGAAAGAGCTCACGCCCTTCCTCTGATGTTCAGCTCCAAGCCCCTTACAAAGCCAGGCCAGCTGGCACTGCACTGGTGAACAGTGCAATCATTTTCCCCTAAATTAATGCATTATATCAAAGAATGTTATTCAGCTGCAATGCTATCACCAACTTTATTGTGATCTTCAGGCTTGGGACAAATTGGGGTTTTCTTCCAGTCTTCTTTTGTTTTCAGTTGCATATGCATGAGGGGAAATCACATCACTGCTAAATTCACTACGATGAGTAGCATAAAAGTAATGATATAATTCTTGGCATATTTTATAGCTTGAACATTAGTTTATTAAGTCACGGCTCAACTATTATGATAGTCAGCTTGACACATTAACATGGTCGGACCATCTTATCCAGATACTCCTTGATGTTTTCATGAAGATCTATTTTAAATAACAATGTTTAGATGAGTAAAACTGATTGCCTCTATGGCATGGGTGGACCTCATCCCATTGAAGGCCTCAACAAAACAAGATTGATCTCATTTATGAAGACTGACAGTAGAGTGATAATGGATGCAAACTGTACCATCGGCTCTTCAACAGGGCCTCCAGCATACTGGCCTGCACACTGTGGATGTGTTCCCTTTTATACCCCTGTGAGCCAGTGCCTTAAAATTCTGTGTATGGGGCTCTCCGTGGTGGCGCAATGGGTTAAAGCACCGCACTATGAAGCTCTCTGAAACTACCACAGCAGAGTTCAATCCCTGGCCAGGGAGCTGACCCACATGGCACGACAAATCTCTCCTGACCCGCCCGCTACTGCCCTCGGCAGTGTATTTCAGTCACTCCACCTGTTCTTCTCCCTGCTCTTTCTTTGGTGAAATCTCGCATCACCCCCCACACACCTCTGGCCTGTCCCCCGTTCTTGTGTGCATAAACAAATAAATCTTTTAAAAACTTATATGTATGTGTGTATGTATATACATATATACATGTATATACACAAATATATGCATAAATAAATAAATCTTTTTAAATTACATGTATGTATATGTATGTATATATGTACATACATACTTTGCATTGATTCTGTCTCTCTGAGGAACCCTAACAAACACAATTGAATTCAGGTGAATTCATACCCTGATTTTTTTTTTTTATTTTAACACCAGGTAAAATTCAAATCCCACTTTTTATTGAGATTTCCTCAGAAATATGCCATTAAAGAAGTATACGTAATTTAAAGTATATGTATTCAGATTCTATCTTTTTAAGGGTTTGTCTAATTATGACTTGAATTTTTTTCAAGTAATCAAGAGGCCCACATGACAGTATTGCTCAGAAGTGTTAGACAAAAAGTATTTCCCTCAAATGCAATCCTATTTTTGCCAATATATGTGCATCATCAATTCTAGATATAAGCCCTGTAGGTTTTTCAGTTTCATACGTTCATTCATCATCTATCTAAAAGAAAACAGCAGCCAGTCACTCTTGCAGAGAAAGAAACAGCGTGTCATCAGCGATGGGTGGAAGTCTTCCAGCATCAGACTGCACAGGCAAAGGGCCAGGCGTCTCTTCAGAGACCAGTGGGCCTGTGCTTCTGGCCCACTGGCCATGAGTCAGAGGTTCCCAGAGCACCCACCTCAGACTCGATAAATTTGCTAGAACCAGCTGAAGAACTCAGGAAACTCTTTTACTTATTAGATCACCAGTTTATTAAAAGGAATGCAAATGCAGGGAGAGCCAGATGGAAGAGAGCCAGGGATGGGGGAGAGACTGACATGTCCAAGCCCCTCTTTCCAGATACCCATGTGCATCAGCCAGAAGCTCACCAAAGACCCACTTGTGCGCTTTTATGGAGGCTCCATTACTTAGGCACAACAGATTGACCATTGACCATTGGTGACCGAAGTCAATCTCCAGGCCACTGCCTTCCCTAGAACTAACTGTAAGTCTCCACCCTCTAGTCACATGGCTGATTCTCCTGGCAACCAGCCCCATCCGCAGATGCTTCCACCGGTCATCTCATTCACATAACTACAGACACCTGTATCTCTACCTCACTTAGGAAACAGTCTTTTGGGAGCGGTAAATCAGGAGCTGTAGAAGAAGACCAGATGAGAGTGGTGGGAAATAAATCTTGGGTATCTGAATGCCCAAGTATATATTTGTTCATACATCGCAATATCACAATTACCTTTACAGTTCTGTAAAATAGAAGTAAACAGTATCGAAGAAGATACTATTTCAGTAATCACTCAAGAAAGGGGAAGATGAGGAGGACCATCACGAGTGGGAAAATGGGGAAGGAGGGGTCAGCCTGGGTGAAGCTAGAAAGTCTAGACCATTTTCTGAAAAAAGCTTGTGCCCCAGGCATTCCCGTCCTTGTCTGTAAATTTCAAATAAGCTCTTCATTCTGCGGTAATGAGGAGAAATTGCAGAGATGCCGGTGAGAGTCAACTTGGAAAGCCTGACGCCTCGTTTCCCTCCCACCTGCTGGAAAGTGGGGAAGCTCGCTGTCTCAGTGACTCGTCTTCAGCAAATCCATCTATTTTTTTTTGCTGAAACTTCTCTCTAACTAACTTTACTTGATGTTGTGGTACTAAATAATAGATGTGAAATTTTTCACATCCGCACTGAAAGAAAACGTACAAAATAAAGTTGTATAAAGCCTCCAGGTATGATGACTGAACAGCAGAGAGTATTTCAAAATATTTTGAGAAGAGAGTGTTATGAAACTGTTACGTTTCAATAGTGGTTTTCTTCAGAGTTGGACTGTTTGCACTTGCCATATTTTCAGCCTTCCATGTAAATGTCTTCTCATTCAAGAAATATATATTTTTCTAGTATTTTGAATAAAAGGATATGTGAATGTAAGCTATATTTTTAAAGGATGGTGTGTCAAATTCATCACACATGGTGACAGACTTTCCCTTCAGAATGACCCATATATATAATTCCAATCATATCCTATAGAATCTACCTGGCCAACAAATGATATGTCATGTTTAATTAGTTACGTTCACTGGTACAGAAATGTTACACTTCAAATCTCTCCTAAGGTTATTATGTCCCAGATGTTAAATTGTACTACAAACCAATGGTTATCAAAACAGTATGGGACTTGAACAAAAACAGACCAGTGGAATGAAAAAAAAAAAAAAAAGCTGAGAAATAAACTCACACTTCTAAGGACAGTAACTATGCCAGAAATAAGCCAAAATCACAAAAACACTAGAAAAAGGCAAGTCTCTTCCATAACGGTGTTGGGAAAACTGTACAGTTATGAGCAAAGGGATGAGATTAGGCCACTGCTTAATGCCATACACAAAAATCAACTCAAGGTGGATTAAATACTTGGACATATGACCTAAAACCATAAGATACATAGAACAAAACATAGCAATTTTCCACGATTTTGGTTTTAGTGATAGATGTGTGGATTCATCTCCAATAGCTAGAAAAAAAGACAAACAATTGGTCCAACATCTAAGTAAAGATTTCTGCACAGTGAAAGAATTTATTACTAAAATAAAAAGATATTCTACTAAACGGGAGAAAATAATTGCACACCATACATCTGACAAGCTACTAATATTCAAGATCTAGAAAGAATTGAGACTCAACCATAAGAAAACAAATAACCCAATCAAATAATGGCAGAAGCGCTAAACAGACACTTCTCCAAAGAGGACATACAGATGGCCAGGCACACATGTGAAAGTATTCATCAGGATTTATCAGGGAAATACAAATCAAAACCACCATGAGCTACCACCTCACACCTGTGAGAATGCCAATGTCAAAAAGACCAGGAAAAAGAAGTGTTCGCCAAAAAAGAGGAGGAAAGGAGCCTTGTACTCTGCGGTGGGGACTGTGGACTGTTCCAGCCCCCGCGGGAAGCGGTTTGGAGGTTTCTCAGAACATGATACCTGGGTCTACCATGCGCCCTGTGCCCACTCCCAGGAAGCTACCTGAGCAGGGCAAAGACTGTCATTGAAAGGGTTCCACGCATCCTGCAGACTATTGAAACAGCCAAGCCATGAAAAATGGGAAGTATCTCAGGACTGATGAGTAGACTAGAAAGATGCAGTAACGCACACCCAGGACTACGACCACCCCTCAGCTAGAAAGGCGTCGAACCCTTGCCACTTCACTAACTAACATGGAGCAGGAGCTGATGATGCTAAATCAGAAGGAGAAAGACAGGTAGCAGCTGGTTTCGTCTACCTGCGGCATACCGAGAAACAAACAAAGGCCAGACCAAACCAAGCCGATGCAAATTCTAGACATTTCACTGTAGAATCGAGGCTGGGGGCAGGGGAGAGATCAGCCTGCAGAGGCAGAGTGGAGGACAGGAAGGACGATGGGGTCCTCGGTGGCGTTTTGTGGCATGCACATCCGAAGGCTGTGGTTCCGTATCTTGAAATTATGTGCAGTGTTGTAAACCAATGTTAACGCACTACAAAAAACTTAAAATGGTTACGATGGTAAAAGAAGGTAAAAGGGATATCGGCGAAGTGTCTGTAAAGTGCCAGACCCGTTTTGGCATGGGCAGCACCCCTAACCTCAGTCCCACCTCTCCAGCAAACCCCCGAACCCTGCATTTGTGGTTCTCTCTGCGGTGAGAGATCCTGCAGGCAGCGTAGCCTGCTGTCTCCAAAGGCTCCACCAGCTCCGACTACGGAGAGGCTCCGAGGAGGCAATCTGTTATGTCATGCAAACTAGGAAAACAAAGAAAGTGAGAGACCCCCCCAAAAGATAAGAAATACCCCCAAGATCGTGCAAATCATCAGCCATGGTGTGATCTGGCCTCAAGCCTCTGGCCCCAGACAAGGAAGCACCCACTGCACAGGAGGCTGCTGGGGTGGAGCCAGGGCAGAAGCCAGCAGGGATGGGGGAAGCCTGGCTCCCTACACCAGCCAGAGGCAGCCCCTGGGAGAGGGCCGGGGGGCAGGGGCAGGTGTGGGTCACCCAATACATGTCTCTCCATATGGAGAAAGGAGCCCAGGTGTGAGATTCCCAACAGCTAACGCTTGCTCTGATATGAAAGATGTTTCTGGAAGTTCGGTGAAGCACTGTGAGAGGCAAGGTCCAGGTCTGTGGTCATATCCGCTCTGGTTTCTCTAGTTAATCTTATCTGATGATGCCAAGCTGACTTGTACTTAAGCTAGAGAAAGCTTTAGGTGGCAAATGAACAAATGTCCATGGTGTGTCAGGAAGGAAACTCAGAGTCTCTGAAGGACCCTCTTCTCAGCTCTTTCCCCACCATCCATGGTGAAGAGACCATTTCTCCCTCCTTAACCTTATGCCAAAGTCAAGAAATCACTTGACTTTCTCCATCGAAAGATTCATCTTCACATCCAGATGGTATGTTCCTCCTCTCCCAAGGCTGTGTGTGAGTGTGTGTGTGAGTGTGTGCACGCACGACAGTCTACATTATCTCCTTCATTTCCTTCTTCCTAATGTCCCTATGTGATTAGCATCAACATCCCACACAACAGATTTCACTACAAGTCTGAAAGCTTTCACAAGTTCTCTTTAAACAAGCACAAGCATGTTCGGGGATTCAAAGATGAAAATCTTTTGTAAGGGGTCAAAACATTAGGTTGGTTTCTAGGGACACACGCTGATCTCTCATTGACTCTCCAGGGCATTTATTTCAAGAATTCTGGAGTTGGCATCTAGTGACTGATGGCCAGCTAGTAAGAAAGCCAAACCAAAAAAAAAAAAAAAAAGGCCAGGACATCCCTGGTGGCACACGGGTTGAGCACAGCACTCTGAAGCTATCGGCAGCCACTGCAGCACGAGTTCCATCCCTGGCCAGGGAGTGACCCACAGGGCACAGCAGACCTCTCCTGTCTCCCCGCTGCCTCCTCAACATTGTACTTCACTGATCGGCCTGTTCTGCTCCCCACCTTGTTTCGGGTGACTCCTCTTACCACTCGTATCTCTGGCCTGTACCCCAGGTCTTGTGTGCATAAATAAATGTCATTAAAAGAAAACAATAGGACCAAAGGCAATCACCTGCACCCACTGAATGCAAGGGTTCTGAAGCCCAAACGCCACTGCAGTTTCTGTTAAAGAGCTTTCTGCAAAATGCGCAAATGAATGGCTAAGTGGAAAAAGTAATAACTGTACAATTAGCAAACAATAAACAGAAGGTGCAAACATTTCTCCAGCTCTTTCCTCCATCGTGCCATGCTAGACTGGACATAAATAAATCTTTTTAAAAAATAAAAAAATAAAATAAATCACTACATAAATAAACAAATGAAGCTGGTTAGAGAAAATAAGCTGTTCTAATCAGGCAACATTTACTGTGATGACTCCATCTGGCAATGTTCCACAAGCCAAAAGTAGACTGAAGTCCAAGATGCGAGACACACTTCTCCCCGGTGGAGGAAGGTGGGGAGCTGTCTCTGGGGGGGACGGCATCCGGGGACCCCACAAACACCCCCATGTCTCCCACCCTGTGAGCAGTTTTCCTCCGTCCCGCCCAGAAGCCCTCAAGTGCCCTTGCAAAAACGTCTCTTAGAGAAAACAGCAGCCAAACCACTGAAGTGAATCTCATTTTATTTTACCGTAACAGGAGTGTAACTGTCAGATTATCCAGCGAGAGCGCCTCCTCGTGTTTGTGAGGCTTTTTCACCGCCTCTGAGGCCAGCAGTCTCCCTAGGATGTCACCTACAGGAAGGGCCTGTAAGCCTGAACATGTCTTCCCTCTAAGAACAACAACGCAATCTTCACACAATTCCTCGACGCGAAGTCTGCCCTGTCCGCCTAGATCGCCCACACATCAGAGGCCAAACTGCGCTTTCCAGTCAGAACTGGCACCGGTGGGCCCGGCGGGGGCAACGGGCTAGGCGGCGGCGGGAAGAGCAGGGGAACGAGAGGCCTGGGCGTGGGCGACACCCCGCGTGCCATTGCTTTTGCCTCTCCAGTTTTTTGTCCCGTCTGTGTATGGGGTGCAACTGGCCTGCCTGTGCCCGGGACGCTGGAACTCAACTTCCCACGTACAGTCACCAACACCCCACAGAGGAGTCAGGGCAGGTGCGAGTCGGGGGACAGGGACACGGGCGAGTCGAGTCGCTTTACAACCTGAGAGCCACAAAGGTGGCCAGCAGCACTCGGAGGAGGGGAGTAGGGACCACCCCATGCCTTGGGGCTCCCTTGGCCCGCGGGGGTGAGAGCATTAACTCCATACAGACCAGTAGGAGAAAAGACCGAGCTGGAACAGGCCCCTTGCAGAGAGTGTGCATGACTGTAGACCCTAAACTGAAGTGCAGCGAGCCTGGCTTACCCTTGTCAAAGGGCCTGGGGCATCGTGAGGAGAGAGGGGAGTCACCTGAGGAGAGAGGGGAGTCGTGTGAGGAGAGAGGGGAGTCACCTGAGGAGAGAGGGGAGTCGTGAGGAGAGA
>NW_004567117.1:45042008-45056469 GCF_000260355.1 Condylura cristata | reverse complement strand
CCTGAGGAGAGAGGGGAGTCGGGTGAGGAGAGAGGGGAGTCACCTGAGGAGAGAGGGGAGTCACGTGAGAGGAAGGTGTCGTCCTTCTGAGATGAGATTCTCAAGAAACAGGTCATGTTACCCCAGCCTCCACCTGGATGCCACCCCAAACTACATTCCTCTAGATCATAGAAGAGGAAACTGGGATTGTTGCTTTGATGAGCAAAAAGGCAAATAAGTGAGAAGAGGATGGAGCTTCTCAGCCTCTGGGTCCTCACAGCTCTTAACTCTCAACAACTTGAGGGACAGTAACAGACTCCCCCGGGCTCACAGGCTTCCCCTGTCCTGCCGTTTCCACCCCAAGGAGCACTTCTCAGAAGGGATCTGTTCTGGACCGATGAAGGAAAGCCCAGGTGACCTTTCGGGGGAGACCAACCCCTCTGATCAATGGCTGGAGTGGAATCTCGGGGCTCAGAGCAGACAGCATCCTGCTGGTCCCCACAGTTTGGGAGGTTCAGAGAGAGGAGGTCTGCTGGGCCCTGAAAGATTCAGGCTATGTGAAGAAAGATGGAGAAAGATGGTAACGTGCAGTTATCATGTCCTGTGCCTGTGAGCACCAGGGCTGTTGCCTCTGTGCCGACGCCCGTGACCGTGACCCTGACCTCACACCTGTACATGTTCACACACATCAGGCGTGAGACTTCACAAGTGGGGGTGACGGGTGAGCGCTCTGGAAAGAAGCCCAAGCAGCGCCAACAGAAACAGGGTGAAAAAATAGAAACTGGACCACAGCTTTGAAGACTTAGAAACCCCAAACACCGTGGAATTAGATGCCAGCCTGCGGGTAACGGGCGCCCCACTCCCTCTCCCCCACCCCCATCCTGCCTCCCCACCACGCCTGAGGTGAGGAAAGGACGTTTCAGGAGTAGGAACTGGACAGCGTGTCAGTATGAACACGGGAGGTAAAGGCACCAACCTCAATCAAATAAATGAGAGGTGTGTTTGCTGAGACGATGAATAGCATTTTTATGACACTCTCTACTGCGGTTTGGAAAAAGACAAATGTTAATCGATCGAGGCATGAAGAAGGGGCGTCGGCGGGGTCAGAGAGGCTTGTGCTGTTTCTCCTCATCCAGCAGCACAGAGGTGCCCAGATCCAGTAATGAAAGGCTCCTTCCCAAGCCTCGCCCACCAAGTGGCTACAGGGCCAGGACATAGAAACTGTAACTGGGGTCCCTAGGAAAAGGGGAAGTTCCAGGTTCCCGGCCCCACCCAGAAGGAGGGTGGAGCTGAGCAGAGAAAAAGGAGAGAAGGAAGCAGGATGAAGGAGGAGACCTGAGGAAGCCACAGGGAGCAGCGAGCCTGCGAGGGAGAAGCCGGGCTTGTTTCCTGGCCCTGGACTGGCTAAGGCAGATGTGGGCGAGAGACCCGTGGGGAGGTGACTGTGGCCGTGTTTATATGGATTTTGATTTTGCTCTTCTCCTCCCACACTCGTCTGGCCATGTCTGACCCTTTTCCATGGGTCCCGGCCAGAAGGTGCTTTAGTCTCGTGGTGGCTTTCAGGCCTTGCTCTGGGCCAGTCCCTTTTGGGTTGATTTTTGCCCATGAGGGGACGGGGGTCACTTCAGGTGTTTGATTTAGACGTTACATTCTTTGTGTTCTGTATTGTATATTCACTGTATTAAAGTCCCTTTTCATTAAAGTTTTATATGTTTTGTCTCTTTGCGGCGGATGGCAGAACCTCCTTAGAGCAGGCAGATTTGGGGCTTCCCTATCCTGGAACAGATTTGCTGCCCTGTAACAAAACCATGAGCACAGGTCACTTCATTTTAAATGGGGGAATCTGGGTCAATGAAATAAGCCCACAAGGAATATCTCCCAAATGGAGCCAGGTGGATGGACTCAGCTCTGTAGGCTCGGACCTATGGGCACAGCTGAGGCCCAGCAAGCCCGGAGCTGGCAGGCTCAGGGGACATGCCAGGAGACCCCAGCATCTGGCTCCTGCAGGCCGGGAGGGACTGACCTGCACTCACGCCGAAGGCTCCGGGCAAGGATTCTCTCCCGCCTGACCTGCGATACAAACAGGCACCACTGTGCTTTCTACTAGGCAAGTCAGGACATGAAGTGAGTCAGCTTTTATGACGTCACACTGCTCAATGACATCGTTTGGTCAACACATGACAGAACGCTGCAGCCCCACACTCACCCGGCCTTGTCCCCTCTGCCTCACCCCATGTCCCTTCTCCTCCCCCCTCAGCAACCAGTTTACGTTTTTTATTTAGTGTTTCTGTCCGTGTTCTCTGTGCACCGCATGCGACTGGAAGTGTGTCTTCTGCCCCGGCTATTTCACCAAGCACAGCTCCCTCTCGGCCCTCGCCTTGCAGTCTGCACAGAGGCTGGGAACATGACCAGTGAAAAGACTGAGCGTGGTCGGGGGAGGGGACGGCCAGAAGTCAGCTTTCTCATCTGGGTCTGCAGGTCCTCGTGAAGGTCAGCCCAGGCCTCGGGGACATCACCCCCCACGGAGCTGGCGAACAGGCTGAGACCAGCGCCGATGACATCCTGGGACATGTGGACTAACCCCAGGAAAACCGGAAGGGCAGAGTAGGTAACTGAGAGGTCAAAGCGACTGTGCGACAAATGAGCGTGTGGTGATCTGACTTGATCCAAGTCTACAGTTTGGCACAGCAAGAACAGAGGAGGGCGTGGACTTCCCGCAAGCTTGAGCAAGTCCCCTGGAGGCCAGGCTGGGTTCCTACAGCCTAAGGGCCCAAGCTCTTTGAGAAGACCTTGCAGCTGCTCTGCGCTGGCAAGACCAGTTTGGATTATCTTGTGCACCAACGACAACTCGGTTTTCAGCCTCTGATCAAGCCAAGCACCTTTGCCTGAATAGAAGGCTGTGCAGCTGGCCACGGGCTGGCCGGGGAAGGTGGGTAGCGTCAGGTTTTGGCAAACAGGGCACAGGTTTGTGCAAACAGAGGTCCTCACGGAAGCCCCCCTTCCCAAAGAGGAATTTCGTCCTGGAGAGTTGTAAAGCAGGTGCAAATGAAGCACTTAAACCAGTTAAAAGTTTTCATTACTAGACCCAAAGGGCACCTAATCTTCATGAAGGGAATGGCTTGGTGCACCTCCAAGATAAATTGGATAAAAAAATTTAATCCTGGGTAACCAAATGAGTTAAATAGGATTTTAGCTATGAGCCAATTATAACTGGGGGACGGAGGCCAAAAACTGATGGCGAGGTTTCCAGAGCGACCGATCTGTAGCATTCCCCTGACCCTGGCTGCAGCAGGCTACTTGGCAACTGAAGCCACGTCCACTTTTGACAGTGACGCCTTCCCTCCTGTTTGAGTCCCAGTAGCAGAGATGTACCCAGCATCCAGACCATGTCACCGAGAAAGAAGATTAAAAAGTGGTGGGGTAGGCGGGGAGCTAAACTTCACCCTTTTGATGGTGCACTGGCTTCTGGCTGCAGAGCCACGAACCATGATCAGAAATATGGAGGGCTCGAGGCCAACCTTCTAACACCCGTCCATAAAAGCGGCCCATCACGCTGGCTTTGCGACACCCTTGAGCTTTGGAATCAAGTGAAGAGGAGATACTACTCTCCCAAGAGTTTCTGGTGAGTGACTGCGACTCCCCAACACAACAACTTACAGTATTTCTCCAGTGCCTTCTGCTCACACAGCCCAGCCTGTCGAACGATGAGCCCAGACAAGCTGAGCACCACGACACACAGCAAGGTTCTCTTCCCAGACCCAAGGAGCAGGAGGCAAAGTTGGGGGTTCGGATTCGGATTCAAATATGTGGCCTTGGGACTCAGCCTTGGGCTCAAGTCCAGGCTCCATCACATCATGGCCTGGCCACCGGACTCACTCAAATAGCAGATGGGGTGTTCAGCACTGCGCTGGCACAAAGTAATTCCTTCGCAAGTTGCTATCAATGTGATCGCTGAAGCACCCAGAATAAGAGAATGTTAATGATCAAGGTAGACCAAGTCAGCGTCACACTCTTCTAGGCCTATGTGAGTGGAATATATTACGGCGATGTATAAAAGGCTCCTGATAGGTCAGGTCATTGTCACAGCTCCTGAAGTACTATGATTAAAGCCACTGATTTAGCAAAGCTAAATCAAGGAAAACAGGAGACGCCATCTCGCACGGACGCCATTTTAGTCCCCTACTCCACGGAGAGGGACGATTCACATTATCTCCTGTGTCTACTCTAGCCCCTCCCTGTGAATCGTACAAACTCATTGATCTTACGAAGACATGATACCAGGGGCCCTGGATACCTGGTGTCGACAGTGTAGTCTAACTCCTACTGTAATCATTCGGCTTCAGCAGGTATAAGAAGACATTGTCAGGGTGGGTGGAGTGGATGCGCCCCAACATGAAGTCTGCCCACCAGCCAGGACCCCACCAAGAGTCTCCCGTAGTAGACTTGAGTGTGAGGGAGAGTCCTGCCCACTTCATCCTTCAGATGCAGATTCTCCCTCATCATTTTGAAGGAACTTATTCACTCCCCCAGAACAAAATCAACTCGGACCCGCCCTGAGTCCAGGCCTGTGTTATTTGCAGAAGCCAGGAAGGTGAGGGGCTCACTCTGGGGTCAGAGGCAAATGGCCAAAATCCTCAAGCACCACTGCATGGAGCCATCTGAGTCCCTGAGGTAACTGTTACCTGGCCAGTCTACAGTCTTCCACCAGGCTCAGAGAAGAGTTCTTTCAGAAGTTCATCTCCATTTCTCTAGTAAACTGTAGCCAGTAAAATAAAACCGCCTGCAGCACACAGTTAAGGCAAGAGGGTGGGAATATCTCTGGGGTGCAGGTAGGGCCGCCCTCCCTGTAATCTGGAGTTATCATTCGTCTACATCAGCTTCTCCTTATGTGCTTGCTGAATGTTCTTGCTTTTCCCCCTGTGGCTTTGCTTTAAGAATAGTAAAAATGACCAAGGCATTGAATTAGCCTCTTTTGCAAGCATTTATTCCAGCCTTATTTTAAAAACCGCTTTGTAGAATAACACCTTCATTTCACTTTTATTCATTAATTTAATCAAAAATATTTACTTATCGCTGATTTATTCCTGGCCCGAGGCTGGTTGCTAAGGACAACAGGATGGAAAATGTAAACTGGATCATCAGTGCCAAGCCAGTGGCCCCCTCCTCATAGACTATCAAGGGCTTGCTTAGAGAATGCAACTCAGGTGTAGGAAATAAACTGCTGATGCGTAACTCAGCAAATAATAGCACATTCCAAGTACAGCAAACAATTCAGTGACTTCCAGAATATAAATTTCTCACTTACCATTTTTCTCCTTTCTCTGTCCTATTTTGTTTTATAATAAAAATCCTATAATGATCACACTTATTCTCAGAGAAACTTTAGAACTTAAGTTTTCCACAAGATGGGAAGAGAACTAGAGATTTGTCCCGTAAACTGATTATATGTTCAAACTTATCCACAAACTAGAGACCTTAAAAATAGTGTCTATTCTGGGCCCTCCCTGGGGGCGCAGCAGGTTAAAGCACACACTGAGAAGCTAAAGCCACTTCCGCATGAGTTCAACTCCCGCCTGCCCCGGAGGAGACCACATGGCGTGGCAGACCTCTCCTGACCCGCCTGCTGCTCCCCTCAGCAGTGTACTTCCTAGATCTGCCTGTTCTGCTCCTCACTCTGTCTATGGTGAAGCCTCTCGCCCTCCGCATCTCTGGCCTGTGCCCCAGTTCTGTATGAATAAATAAATCTTAAAAAAAAAAATACTATCTATTCTTAGTGCTGCTAAGAACCACATTTGGGTTTTGAAGTCTGTTTTCAGATCTGTGCATTTAAATTAAAGACAGGAGAGAGGAAGGTAGCACTGGATGCCAGAGCAGAGTCAAATGGACAGGAAGAGAACACAGTATTTCCTCACCTCGGCTGGGTGAGTCTTCAAGATGTGAGTCCCCAGTTGCCAATGCAGCTGCGGATCATTTCCTGGTCCATGAACTAAATTTGTGCACCACCCACCATGTCCTCTGTGGGCTGAGCTGAGTGGACAGGGACAGGGCAAGACTGGTCTCACCACGTGTCCAGAAGAAGGCTCCTCAACAAGGGTCCCTTGGCTTGTAGGCTCAAGCTGAGGTAAACAGCGGTTCCACTTATGAGAATAAAGGGGATATTACCCAAACTGGGATTTTTCACCAGAAAAAAATCTTCCTGCTGGAGAAGCCTGTCTCTATTTCGGGGCTAACATGGCCTTGCAGAACATCTGCTCTTCACCAGGTGGTCCCCTTGATGGAGGGAAGAGCAGAAAATTTGGGAAGGAGGCGTCACAAGACCAGAGCTGCAGGCGGGGCAGAAACGCTGAACACAGTAGTTACCTCAGCCCCACAGGCCCAGTGCCACAGCCGTGTCAGTGCAGCCCCGGGCTGGCCTGTGGGGGCGGAGGCCGGCCGGAGAGTCCCCTACTGCACTCGTGGGCGAGTCCCGCCCTAGGATAATTCATCTGACGATAGGCAACAACCTCACAAAGGCCCGAGACCCTCCCAGAAAACTGCGACTTCTGCACGCGAGACGCAGCTCCCTGCAAGCACAGTGCCTGTGTCTCCAGGCGCCTTACAAGTCCGTCCTCTCAATGGCGGCTCCCGCAGCCCGCCCATGTGTGCAATCTCCTTCCTTTTCTTACATAACAAACTTGCCTTTTCACTCTACCTAAACACACCTGCCTCGTGGAGAAACTCGCACGGGCTGCGGAAGGGGAGCTCTGCGGAGACTTTTCTCAGAGGGACTCCAAGGACCCCTTTTCTGAATCCAAACAGCATCGCCTCTCATCCCTCTTGAAACGCCAGCCCACTCCCTAGCTCAGCATAATATCCTCATTGTGCCCAATTTGCTTTCGACTCTACAGCCATAGGGAGTCTCCTTATATTTGTAATTAAATGTTCTTTATTCCTACTCATCAGTGTGATGTTAATGTGATCAGCCCATTGGCTGGGGAAGAAGCCAGAGGAGCAAGGGGAAATAGTCCCTCCACCTCTCAAGCAACAGCCATTTGACTGGGTTTTAAGGAACCATGTTTCTAAACTCGGTATAAGGGCAAATTCCATGGGAGAAGAAAATCAGAAGCCAATCTAAAATAAGAAACTTATATTAAAAAAAATAGAAGAATGTCTGTAATTTCATTTTTATGTAACACATGTCTATAGCACGAACAAGCAATTGCCTGAAAAACTTGGCATAAAAGGGAGACGTCTGAGCAAGAGCTGACTCCGCGGAGGTCCCTCCAATGGCCTGTTCTTGGGAGGGGCTGCACCATTTGCCTTCCGCGAGAAGCGTCACGCAGTGACACACCATGTCAGCATGGAATGGGGGGGGGCAGCTGTGTCTGCTCGTGCCTGGGCCGCGCACGGCCACTTCCACTGCAGCCACTTCAGAGGGAGAACATGTTGGCGTGGGGAAGATTCTTTGTAAAGAAAAGTCAGTAGGTGGCTTGCAAGAGACTCAAGTCTTTCCAGTGAGACGAAGACCAAAGTTCTTGCATTGACCATAGGTGGCAAGGACACTCCAGACATACCCAGTTCTTTTTAGGGGTGCAATGCCACCCTCAGCTTTTCTTCTACTCAGTATTAAGTTTAAGTTCCTCTTCTTTCTCTAAGAACTCCTGGTCATGCATCAGTTGTTTCTAGTCAATACTTTTCCTCCCTCATCTTAAATGCATCAAACGTTAAAGTGGTTCTCAAAACTGTTTCGCCACCAGATAAAGGTCGATGAACTCTTGATGTTTCTGAACAATTAACTGTTTTTACTCTCAGACAGTTGCTGAGGAATCAGTCCTTCTTACGTAGTCCAGCAACCATGGTCATCATAAATTCCCAGTACTATTTTCTCACCGTGGGAGGAAGGTGAATATTCTTGTTTGCAAAGCACTTACGATTCATTCCAGGAGGTGTCTCTTCTGTGCAGATGAAAGCAGCTGAGATTCTGCGTCAACCCTGCCTCCCTGTTGTCACGGCAGAGGCAGTATTGTATGTGGTCCCTACTCGGCCTTTCCGTTGTCACCAGGCCCCCACACCGCGTGCAGCACTCACGGAGGGCGTCACTTTTCTCCCGGCAACAGGTGCTTCCCGAACTGATCTCCCCACCTGACCCATCATGCAGGCCTGAGCTAATCATCCTACTCACCATACAGCCGATGAGGAAAACAGTGGAACAGCAGCCTGCACACAACCCCAAGTCTGTGGCCACCCGACCTATATCTGTGATGCGTGCTGGAAACTCAGCAAATGCGGTAACCCAGAAGGTGGGGTCTCTCAGGGTCTTCCCCCTTGCAAGGTCTAAACAGGTAAGAGAGAAAGAGAAAGTCCTAATTCAACTCTGAGTGGTTCTTTAATTTATTAAAGACTAAGAGTGGAGGCTAGTTTGTCTGCTTATCATTTTTGATGGACAGAGGGGACCATAAGGCAAAGAATGTGGGTGTTCCAGAGAGTGGGAATGGCCCGGCCAACAACCAGCAGGAAAGCGGGACCTTGGTCTACATCTGCAGGGAACTGAATTCTGCTTGATGTTCAGAGTCTGACTTCAAAAGGGACCTTGAATGCCCCTCCACTTGGCACCGTGTCTCCAGGTGTACACCATTCCTACTCAGAGAGGGACACCTGCCAGGTAGGAAGCTACGCTGAGCACCTTGCCAGGGGCCAGCCCTCAGGTCACCACCACGCCGCATACGGTGGTCGCTGACCTTTTCCTCTTAGCATTCCCAACAGCTAAGCGACGTCCACACGGAACTGAGCTCAGGGACATATATTCTCTCCCTGCCTGCCTTAAACATGAAGCTGAACCATGTTCCTGACACAGAATGCACTTCCTTCCGTCCTTGGTGATTGAAGAATGAGAGCACAAGGCCCCCTCCACACACCCCCACTCCTCGCCTTAAAGCCAGTGCTGGGGCCATGGAAGGAAGTGTGGATGCAACCACTTGGCTTGTTAGACAAAGGATGTTTGTGGTATTGGAAAATGAAAGGTTAACACATGGCTACAACATGCAATTCAACCTCAGCAAATGGTGCAAGCCACAGGGCCGGAAGGCTGGCGCTCAATACCCGGTTCTCACCCCCTCCGGCGATCCTTGCTGGATGAGGAGACAACACATTACCCCGTGAGCTGTTTCTGCCACTTTATAAGGCAGGCGGTGGGAGAGGACGTCAGCAGAGAGGCACAGACAATCAAATTTCAAGGGCTCAGGTTACAGCAGTTTGCACGCCCAACATCCAGGCAGGTGGCTGGCTCGACCGCAGAGGGGGACACTTCTCAGTGGATGGGAGGGCAGGGTCCAGGGACAGGCACTCCAGGGTCACCAACACAGGAGCCAAATGCTAACATCTTCTGTTTTGGGGTCCAACAAAGAGGCCAAGCAGAGCCACCAGCTCACAACAATCCCTCACTGGTCTGCAGAGGGCTCTGAGGGGACCACTGGCCACGAGGGAGCCAGGCTGTGGTTTGAAGAATGGAACGAGAGCTCATTCCTTCCTCTGGCCAAGAGGCTTGGGGCTGCTTTGGCTAACATCTTTCTTGTCGTGTAAAGTACAATTCTTGAAAATGTGTGTGAGTGTGTGTATGTGTGTGCGTCCTGGTGCAATTCATACTGAACCACATTAAACGACGGCGACTGTTTCTCCCACCGTGAAGTGGAAATGGGACAGGTGAGTGAGTGTGGCCCGTCAGCTCCCAAACCCAGAATGGCCAGTGGAGACCCCTGGCCCTGGGACAGTCAGCAGGACCAGAACACGCCATTCTAGGGGAAGAAGAGGGTAGGCCATGAGTACAGCTCCCCTTCTTGGCCTACTTCTGAATTTTTCCCCACAGATTTGGGGGAAATTGCCACAGAATTGATTCGCTGCAAGAGGAGAACTGCTGTCCACATGAAAAGCCAGACCCCAGGTGGGAGATAAGGACTGAAAGGAAACAGCAGGGTAAGCAGTTTGGAAATGAAATTCAGGAAATTCAAACCTCACGGTAATTTTCACACAAATCCCTCATATTGTCCCTTTTTGTCTCTAGCCAGCTGCGCTTTTTAATAGGACAATTATTTGTTATTCAGATGTATCCCAATTATTTCTTCAAGAAAATAATATTCCACTGAATTATTAGGTTTGTCCACTGACAAAAATTTCTCTTCATTTCTTGTCGCCTCGGAGCGCATCCATAGAGCTGACTTTGATTCTGTAGAATTAAGTTATTCACGTGATTACTAATAGCCTGATTTTAACAAGGCAAGATAGAGGGTCTCCCAGCTTTCTCACGTATGGGAAGCGACAGGCAGATGTGCCTGAGTGGGAAGCTGGACGGAATGAGGAGCGGCTCTCATGCATGGACAGTGGGTGACCAGACCAGTTCCGACAGCCAAACACAGCCACCACCAGCAGGACAATCTGCCTCTTGGAAAACCAGCTGGCTAGATCCCTGCAAGGCCCCCAGAGTGAGGGCAGGGAGCCGCTGCTTTCCTTATTGGGTAGAGAAGCCTGACTGCGGTTGTCAGTGTGATGTGCCTGGAGACTCCGATTTATTAGAAGCCTCTCCTCACTTGTGCTTTGGGGACAAACTGCTGTCACAGTAGGGTTTGTGTATGACTTGTCAGCATTGTTCCCCATCAGTGTAACCCCACCTCTGTGATCCGAAAGCATAATCAAAGAATAAAGCGATCTGGGGTCTCCCTGGTGGCCTGAAGGTTAAGTCTCAAGCCATCACTTCTATTGCCTGAGTTTGATCCCCGGCCAGGGAGTGACTCACGGGGTGCAGCAGACCTCTCCTGTCTCCCTGCTGCTCCCCTCAGCAGTGGATGTCAGTAGATCAGCCTGCTCTGCTCCCCACTCTGTCTCTGGTGAGTCTTCTGGTTACAGGGTGACCCAATGTGAACTGGGCAGTCTGTCTGAGGGTCTTAAAATTCAATTGTACTGCAGGCACACACAGAAAGGGTCAATAATGGGCTTATTTACAAAGGGGAAAGGAAAAGGTACAACTCGGGAAAGACAGAGAGAGAGACAAGCTAACTAGGGCGTCCTACCAGCTCCACTGACTTGAACTCCGATAGCACACTGAAAGCTCATCAAGAGCCAAGCGACCAGCCACCAGCCATGTGGTCCAGAGAGAGAGCAGCTCTCACATGGCTTCTTTATACACTCCCAAAAGTCCCAGAATGCCCACTTAGCTCTGCCTCGGGTCCTCGCAGTTCTCTCCCTGGTACTGCTGGGAGTTGTAGTTTCAATAACTGGAGTAGGGGGTGGAGTCCAGAAAACAGCACATCCTTTCCCCCTAACACTCTCACCCCTCCACCCCTGGGATGCACCCCAGTTCTTCTACAAAAATAAGTAAACACAAGATTTTTTTTTAATTAACAAGAATGAAGATATCTGGTGATTTTTCTCCACCCCCCAAATTGGGTTTGTTTCTGGGATTCTCTTGTACTGGGGCTATCTGTGTAGGTATAAAAATGACTTTCCCAGCCTGATTCATGTCCCCCTCTTATTCAGGTGAAAAAGAGCGAGGTAGTGCCTAGAACAAAAGCCCAGGCTACCACGCGGGTTTAACCTGCTCCCCTGCGTCCTTCTCCACTGCAGGCCTGAGACAAACCACGCGGCTTCTATTTGTAAGTGTCCTGGAAAAGTCGTGAATCAAAAATGCCCCCCATCCCCAGGACGGTCTCTCCACTCTAGCGGTTTGGGGCACCACGTTTCCATCCAACCCCCACTCCGCCGGGAACTTCACTGCACGTATCTAATGTCAGTTAGTGTTCTTATTTTAGAGCGAAGACAGAGGCTCGGTGGTCAGGAGCAGAAAGGCAGCACCAGTTCGCTGTGTCCAAAAGATGCTATGAAAGTCCCTTCTGAAGCACAACTGGTATTTCACGTTAAGAATCTAATAAATATTTGAGAGTGGCATTTCATTTGTTTTACAATGGCATTTCATATTAGAATGAACGAGCTGGAAAAGAATCATAAAAAGTTTCCCTCCACTCCCCGCCGAATGCCTTACAGTTAGAGACTAACCTGATTTATGATGTCCACGGGAGTCCTTTTAAATCATTGCCCAAGGTGGAGGGGCGGGGGTGGAGCCTGGTGCTGCAGGCAGTTCACCAGTTTGCCTCTAAAGCACTCAAATCTACAATTGCTTCTAAATAGTCTCCTCATCTATTTATTTACAAGATTTATTTCTTTATGCATGCAAGAACTGGGGTACAGGCCAGAGGTGCAGGGGGTGGGGTGAGGGGCTCGTCAGAGACAGTGGGGAGCAGAACAGGCCTACCCACTGAAACACACTGCTGAGGGGAGCAGCGGGGACACAGGAGAGGTCTGCTGCGCCCTGTGGGTCTCTCGAACTGGTGCTGCTGTGGCTGTAGGTAGCTCCATGGTGCTGTGTTAACCCACTGCACCACCAGGGCGGGCCTTCCCCATCTATTTTAACGTGTTCTGTGGAGTCAGATCTCAGTGGATACCATTCATTGTCCTTCCACAGGGTGTCATTTGGAAAAGGGTCACTTCACAGAGGAATAAGAAATCAGTGCTACAGAAAAATTACTGTTTAATTAAATCACTGGCCTGTTTTTAAGAATCACTGACTTGTGTCCTTGAATGCCCAAGCTTCTCAGCCTAACATCATTCTCGGTTCAACGTGGTCCTCACCAGGTGAGCAGGCAGGAAGTCGGGGGGGGGGGCCGAGGGGTTCCAAGGCAGACGCCAGGCAGGCTCTCCAGGCAGCGCCCACCGACTCTACCTGCCCATTAGTAGATCTGTGATGACCCAGCCCCACACGCCCACACACTGTTAAGTCATCGGGCTTCATCAAGAGTAAAATCAGGGTGGTGGAGGCTCCTATGTGGGTGGGGACAGAAACTAATTACTTAGTTCTCTGCTGCCGCCACCCTGCAGACCTCAGCTCTCTTGGGTTACAATGTTTGGCTTTCTTTTCTTTGCTTGAGTGTCTCCCAGTGACAGTAACCCCATCTCAAAGCCCTTTGGAGCTGACATACATAGAACTTCAACTACAAAATAAAATAACAGAGCATTTGAGAGAGAGCACCATCGCTAAAGGAAAACGCATGTCAGAACGCTGAATCCAGCAGCAATACTCCAGCAGATGAACCAAGAATGAAAAGTGAGCATGCTGTGCATGTGAGGCGCATGGGAAGGGTATTAGCGATGCAAAGAGGACAAGGAAAAGGAGGAAATCAAGCAGAGTATCAGGCATGGGAAAGCCCATAGATGTGGGATAGATGGTTGGAGATGGTCTTCTGAAAATGCGCGCCTCCTTCCCCCACACCTTCGTGGAAGACACAAGGTTTCTTCTGGGATTTGTTGGGCCAGAGTGGTGGCTGTAAACATGGCGCAAGGCTTAAGTCTGTGAGTAGGGAGGTTTATGCTCTTGTCCCAATACCAATATAAAAAGAATGCTTGGGGCACAGCACTGGCCCCAGTAGGAAAACGCGATTTCTCTCACGCGGCACGCAATAGCTAATCCAGAGCAGAGCAGATCTCCTGCGTTTATCTGCCTGGCGTAGTCCAAGAGACGCCTGCCCTTGGGAGTAGGAGAGGATGCAGAAGGTCACACAGCCCACTATGCTGAGCACATGGTCACACATGCAAATGGCCAAGCATGATTTGGTACGCTGAAATTAATATCTGATCATCAGGGGTCAATCATAAAAAATGAGAAAAGAATGGTTGTAATAGGGTGGCTCCCAGCCACAAAATTCAAAACAATCCAAGTTGGGTTGGAAAGGGGGTGAACAGGCTCTGGGGTGTCACACACGAGTGCCAGTGAGCAGACAGGAAACAGGAGGGAAGAAGCCTGGGACTCAGCTCTGTGGCGCTGCATGAAATGGTCAGTTCACTTGTGGGGACATTGACTTCAAGAACGGTAGGATATTTTATTCCACTCCCTCCATGCACAGAGAGCTACCAGACTGGACGAGCTTCACATGCAATAGTCACCAGTTACCTAACACTGACTGAAGTCAACAAAATAAATGTGTCAAAATACAGATGTATGTCACTTATAGGTGGAATGTGGGAAAACAAGCTAGGATCAGAAGAAAATACGAAGCTAGCAAGCTGACCATAGTCTGAGGTAGGCAGGGCACGGGGGGTAAGGAAAAGGATTGTAAGGATGTGGGGAGGAACACAAGGAACTATGGTGATGGATCAATCACGGGGCTGTGGTGGTGGGAGAAACACGAAGATCACACGCAAGGGGAGAAATCAAATACCGCCCCAAAGTTAATGAGAGTATAAGGAAATACATTTTAAAAAAAACAGATGCAATGGTCCATATTGAATCTGCCTATTGGGTCACCAACTCCACAACAGCCTCAGTCCAAGCCCACAAGTCAGAGGACTTTTTTTAGATCCATTGAAAACATTATTGGCCCTCCCTGGTGGCGCAGCGGGTTAAAGCACAGCACTAAGAAGCTTAAGCCACTTCCGCATGAGTTCGATCCCCGCCTGCCCCGGA
>NW_004567117.1:45036939-45041868 GCF_000260355.1 Condylura cristata | reverse complement strand
AAAAAAAAATAAAAAAGAAAATAAGAAAAAAGAAAACATTAAACTAAAGTGCCAAGCAGCTGAACCCACAGCCGCACTTGCACGAAGACAAAGACGGCGCGTGGCTTCTGTTCACTTTCCGTTCAAGCACAAACAATAAATATTTTATTTCGAGCATTTTATTTACATCAAACAGCCAAAGTCACCCTTAAATCTACTCTTAGGAAGTAGATCTTTCTCTTAGGAAGTTCCCTACCTATAGTAATTCTTGTGTAAACAATAAATTTGCCCCCATTTTAAATCATAGTTAATCTGGAAATAAAATTCTCGGTTGATGATTCTTTTCTCTGCTGTCAGTTAAACTACTTTCTTTTAAAAATCTCCACAAAGCTTTTGGCCAAATTCCCTGCGCTTTCTTATGCTGCTCCCATAGCCACAGTCAGGAATTCCTGTGTCACAGTCGAAGATGTGGTCCTGTCTCCCCATCCAGTCCGGGATTTATAATGTACACCATTTCCTTTCACCTAAACAGATTGAAACCGTCTCAGAACACAAGACTATTCGTAGAGCACCCTTTTTAAATTACAGTCATACTAATGCTTCTAATCATGCTAAAATCATTTCTGACCATAAAAAAACAAATGTTGTGACACAAAGTAGTTTGACCTAGCAGAGTTCCTCATGCCCACTTCGAGAAAATTCCAAAATTCTTCCATATGATATTAAATATTCAAACAACTCCTTGTATGACTGCCCGGTATTTGTGTTTCAGGAAATATTCCAACAGGCTCTTTCGCATAGCCCTTAATTAACACTCAGGCAACTTCAGATAAACGTCAATCAAAGCTCTTTCCCTTTCCATCAAACGTGGTCGTGTAGGCCTAAGCACGGAAAGGCAGGTCGAGCTTCTCAGCGACCTTCTCAGCAGCTGGGCTAGCTTTTCATCAGATAGCTCATTAGTGCAAACAGTCTGATTGACAAGGTTACCCCAAACCGAGAAGCAGAGCCGAACACATCATTTGCATATTATATTAATGACATTCAGAGTACCATTTGGTGTTCCTGAGGGGATAGAAGAACAAACTGCAATTTTCACAATCATTAATTGTTGAAAGGAAACTGCAGATCTTGTAACACTTCAGATGGCTAGAGAATTTCAATTTAATGTTGGCTAAGAGAAAAGCAATGCAGTGGTGGAACAGGAGGCCCGGGAATCAGTTATAGGTAGGCTGAGGTCAGCTCTTCCTGGTGCCTAGGGTGTCGGGGTGCTCTGGGGCATGTTTCCCGAAGGGCACAGCTGTGCCTGCTGTGCTGCTGAGGGTCAGTGGGCAGATGGGCATCTGCCAGCAGCCAAGTCTCACTCCCCGTGGGCCAGTGTGGCTGACAGACAGCGTGAGAATGGAGCCGCCTGACTCCTTGACCCCAACCCCGCGGCTCCCATGGCTGTATGAATCCTGCCTCAGCCCCTGGAGATCCTGGGCTGCCCAGGCCCTCGAAGGCGGATGCCAACGTCAGTAGTGTCCCATCACTCCTGCTTGGCCGTGTGACCGGCCTTTTCCCACCGAATCCGGGACTCAGGTTGGATTCGTCATCAGGTCACGGTAACTAAGTCTGCAAGTGGAGTGGCTGAAAGCCACCGACGCTCCTTCTCTCACACTTCTTGGGACGCTCCGTCCATCGTCACGGGCTGGGGGGAGGGGGGGCAAGCTCTCCCTGTAGGCCTCAGACAAGAAGCCTATCCATCTTCCCTGTGGTCCTCGTGGTCGCCAACCAGCCCGGTGCCCCCTGGCCCGTGGGTGCTGACTCATCTCTGGCTCACCTCCACATAACTGTTTTGTCCGGCTACTCATTATTTTTAATTTTGAAGAAAAATAACAAAAAGCAAAGACAATCGACTCAGCACCATCCCTTCTCACCCCCGGCCCCTTCTTCCTCTCCTCACCCTGGAAATCTCAGTTGTCCATGTCCATTGGCTCTGTTGGTGGTGGTTTGTCTGCTTTATTGGCTCATTCACGTTGGTTTCTTATATTATCCATGTGTGTGTCATCACCCAACATTTGTTTTTATCTTTCTCATAGCTTCATCAAAGTTTCATCTCTCCTTGCAGGTGAACAATGTCCCGTTCTGTAGATACACACATTCCGATCGATCCTCTCACCGGTGGGCACTCAGTCGCCATGGTATCGTACCTATTGTAAACACCACCTCCCTGGGGCTTCACGTAACTGGCATCCCTGTGCTTCTCTTTGTCTTCACACAGCTCCTCGTAGGCACAGCCCATTGGATCAATCACCCGTCCCTATGCCACACAATGTCACCTTAACTGTATCTGCAAACATTTCCAATTAAGATCATGTGTTGACTTTCTGAGTGGCTATAATTTGGGGAGGATGCTTTTCCAGCCAGTACAAGCCTTTTGCAAATGACCCAAATCCGCTTGGTTGCCAGCTCTAATTCCCTGACTCGTGTCTTTGTCGTCCAGTTGCTATTCGGGTTTCTTTGGACAAACTTGGCTCTGTTTCCCTAGTTTTCCAAGAAACTCAGGAGTAGTACCTGAACCTCATACCTGGGACCATGAGCAGGTGCTGGTCACACTGACATGACAGCCCTTCTCATTCTCTTGTCCAAAGTCAGCATCTCCAGGTGCACGTGCCCCCCACGCTGACTCCGGGGGAGCAGACTCCACTCTCTGAAGCTGCAGGACTCAGCCTCAGTTTTCTTACCCTTGACTCTCATTAGGGGCATCTTGGCTTCCAGAGGCTGCCAGCTGCTGCTCACAAAGCCCCCGCAGGCCCTTCCAGCAAATGGAAGTCTCTCCACTCCATCCTTCTGAGTCCAGAGACAACTTTATGCTTTGGAGGTCTTGTTGGATTACATTGGACCCACCCAAACAATCCAGGAAAATCCCTGAACTCTGTGACTAACCAGTCCCTGCAGGCACATGCTGACACAGGCCAGATTTGGGGTGCAGCTATCTTTGGGGAGCACACTACTTGCATGATTACCAGTGCCCTATCTTCACTGTTAGTTTCTGATCGTGTATTTTTTTGTGTTCCACTTTTAAAGCTCTAAAATAACCTATATAGTCCAATGTTAAGCTTCCTCACATTTTTACATTTTATATTGTGATATATAAATGAAAAGGAGATCTTTACTTGGTACCCTAAGATACATGAGAGACATTCAGGGAGAGCTATAAGAAGAGATAGAATTATATTTTCTTAATATTTAGAGTTATAACAGGGAAAGTAAGTACTAGGGCGATTATTAAATATAGAATATATTTAAATTTTTTCACATATTTTTCACACATTTTTAAATGTGTGAAGGAGACTCTTGAGGCTACTTTGGCACCCTATTTCACTTTAAGATCAAGTTGGATGCGTCCCATCAGAATGCAATTCCTGAACAAGCTCTTTCAATGACGATGTCTGAATTTTTGATAGCCTCCTTTGACAAGAAACTTTGTTCACACAAAGTGGATGGTAAAAATGTAAACTTACTTTCCCAGAACTTCAAAACTGTCCCCTCCTTGGGCTCCATTTAAAGAACTTAACAGCACGTTCCTTTCATTGACATGTGTCATATGGAAATGCCTTGAAAGAGGAGAGGATTTTAAATGTAATTGAACTGTTCCGTGTCAAGTATTTCAAAATAACGACAAAGCTAAGGTTCTAGGATCCTCGGGTATCATCAGAAAGCTGCCTGACAGCCAAGCTCTCACCCTCCGCATCTCTGGCCTGTACCCCAGTTCTGTATAAAAAAAAAATAAAAAAGAAAATAAGAAAAAAGAAAACATTAAACTAAAGTGCCAAGCAGCTGAACCCACAGCCGCACTTGCACGAAGACAAAGACGGCGCGTGGCTTCTGTTCACTTTCCGTTCAAGCACAAACAATAAATATTTTATTTCGAGCATTTTATTTACATCAAACAGCCAAAGTCACCCTTAAATCTACTCTTAGGAAGTAGATCTTTCTCTTAGGAAGTTCCCTACCTATAGTAATTCTTGTGTAAACAATAAATTTGCCCCCATTTTAAATCATAGTTAATCTGGAAATAAAATTCTCGGTTGATGATTCTTTTCTCTGCTGTCAGTTAAACTACTTTCTTTTAAAAATCTCCACAAAGCTTTTGGCCAAATTCCCTGCGCTTTCTTATGCTGCTCCCATAGCCACAGTCAGGAATTCCTGTGTCACAGTCGAAGATGTGGTCCTGTCTCCCCATCCAGTCCGGGATTTATAATGTACACCATTTCCTTTCACCTAAACAGATTGAAACCGTCTCAGAACACAAGACTATTCGTAGAGCACCCTTTTTAAATTACAGTCATACTAATGCTTCTAATCATGCTAAAATCATTTCTGACCATAAAAAAACAAATGTTGTGACACAAAGTAGTTTGACCTAGCAGAGTTCCTCATGCCCACTTCGAGAAAATTCCAAAATTCTTCCATATGATATTAAATATTCAAACAACTCCTTGTATGACTGCCCGGTATTTGTGTTTCAGGAAATATTCCAACAGGCTCTTTCGCATAGCCCTTAATTAACACTCAGGCAACTTCAGATAAACGTCAATCAAAGCTCTTTCCCTTTCCATCAAACGTGGTCGTGTAGGCCTAAGCACGGAAAGGCAGGTCGAGCTTCTCAGCGACCTTCTCAGCAGCTGGGCTAGCTTTTCATCAGATAGCTCATTAGTGCAAACAGTCTGATTGACAAGGTTACCCCAAACCGAGAAGCAGAGCCGAACACATCATTTGCATATTATATTAATGACATTCAGAGTACCATTTGGTGTTCCTGAGGGGATAGAAGAACAAACTGCAATTTTCACAATCATTAATTGTTGAAAGGAAACTGCAGATCTTGTAACACTTCAGATGGCTAGAGAATTTCAATTTAATGTTGGCTAAGAGAAAAGCAATGCAGTGGTGGAACAGGAGGCCCGG
>NW_004567117.1:45030928-45036839 GCF_000260355.1 Condylura cristata | reverse complement strand
GTGGGAGCTCAGCAGTGGATGCCAAAGTCACGTCCAGTGGCAGAGCAGTTCCTGGGGTGGTTCTCTCTGTGGGCACCCTCCTGAGGTGAGGCTCCCAGCCAGTCTCCTCATCGCCAAATGTCATCCATTCTTTTTCTGGTCAAGTATACTTTTCATTGATTTTTTTCTCGTATCATTGTTCACTTTTGTACAGGAGTCGCTTTCGCCCTCAGGTATGGTCGCCATGGTTCTCCCGCCGCTGTGACACACATGACCATCATCACGGTCCCTTGTGCTCTTCCTTCCCTGCTTTGACTCCTCGCCCTCGGTCCCCTGCTGTGTGCCTCATCTATGCTAGCCAAGATACGTCAGAAGGAGAAAGGGAATATCAGATAGTCTCACTGGTATGTGGACTCTAGAGAAACTAAGCACAAGGTCAAGAAAAAGTCGCAACTAGTAAGCTCACAGTCATTCACTGTAGGCTTAATCACTCCAGAATTTTCTTCATGGAAAGTAATTGATTAGTGACCATTCTGAATTTTCTTCCCAAAATGGCCTCAGTTCACCTTCATTTTAAATCATACTCTGGATATAAAATTCCAGATTGATGGTTATTTTCTCTGATGTCAACCTAATCATTTTCCTTTACAGATAATGTTTCTTCTCTGCTTTCTTTTTCTGCTATCGTACAAGTTTCCTTTGATTTACCCAGCATGAATTAACGTTTAATGTATGCTTTTCTTGATTCAGAAAGCAATTCATTAACTATTTACTGATAACAATGTACCTGTAATGAAATTCAGGAAAATGGTAGAAAAGTTGCCTAGCTCTGGCATGTGGAATCATAATCTGAAAAAATTCTCTCACCTCAAACCATCCCTGGATGTCATACAGGGATGCTTGGGTTTAGAACATGTGCCCTGACGCTCCTGTAATTTTCTATAAGTGGAATCACACAATAGATACAATTTTGTACCTAACTTTGCTCAAAACATCTTCTTTGAAAATTGACCCATTTTCTGTGTTGATCAATGGCCTATCGTCTGTCATTGCTGAGTACACATCCATGGTATAATAAGCCATCATTTGTTCATGCTGATAGACATGAGTTGCTTGCATATTGTAAACCCAGCTGCTGTGAACGCTGTCACTCAATTACTTTTGTAGACATATCCTTTAATTTTCCTTGTGTAAGTTCCTAGGCTTGCAATTGCTGGGTTGTAAGGTTGGGGAATGTTTAATTTTATAAGACACTGTCAAGCAGTTCCAAAAATATTTTATCATTTTATATGATCACCTGCGAAGTATGAGAGTTGCGTTTGTTTCAGTCTTGCCAGTATTTAGTCATTTTCTTTTTAATGTTAGTCATTTCTGGTGGGAATGTACAGATGTCTTGTGGTTTAAACTTACATTTCAGTGATGACTGATGATGTTGGACATTCTTCATGTGTTAGAAGTCATTTGTATAACTTTCTTTGTAAATTGTGCAAATTCCTTTAATGATTTTTAATTAGGTTCCAAGTTTTTTAATCAGTGGTGGTTCTTTGTACATTTTGACACTGCTACTTGTACACTGCAAATATTTCCTTCTACCCTGTAATTTATATTTCATGTTCTTAATCACAACTTTTAATGAACAGAAATGTTCATTTAATGAAATATAACTTAACTTTTTTTTTCTCTTATGGTTCTTGCTATTTTTTGACCCTGCCGACATAAGTATATTAAGTTTATATCTGCAGATTTCAAGTTTTTATTTAGAAGTGAATTTATAGTTTGAGTTGAATAAAAAATTAATCCCAAATAACTTTAGTACACAATGCAAACATCATTTTTTAATGTGATTCCCTAGTTTTCAGCATTTTTTTGTCAAAAATCCCTTTTGTCACCAAATTTCTTTGGGGACTTGTAAATTTAATTGACCATCTCAGTGGTCTTATATTTCTGAACTCACTTATTTATCCTTGAACTAAAGGAGAACTATTAGTTTGACTATTTGTCTTATGGTACGTTATGAAATTAAGTTCTAAGGCTCTTCCAACTTTGGGATTTTCAAGATCACACTTCCTTCTCCAACTCATTTGTCAATTTCTGCATCTAAAAGAAAATATTGCTTGGATTTTGAATGGGATTGCAATGTATATAGAGACTAATTTAAAGTGAGTTCACCTCCTAACAATATATTAAGGATTTAGAGCCAGGAATATGCTGTATCTCCCCATGCCTGTAGATTTCTGTAGTTTCTCTTTGAAATGTGTATGGTTTTAATTACAGGTCATGGGCCCTTCCTTGTGGTGCAGCAGGTTAAAGCACAGCATTAGGAAGCTAAAGCCACTTCAGCATGAGTTCGATCCCCGACCCAGAGGTGACCCACATGGCACAGCAGACCTCTCCTGACCCGCCCGCTGCTCCCCTCAGCAGTGTACTTCATCGATCTGCCTGTTCTGCTCCCCACTCTGTCTCTGGTGAAGCCTCTCACCACCCCTGCACCTCTGGCCTGTACCCCAGTTCTGTATGCACAAATAAATATTTTTTAAATTCTTTTAATTACAAGTCATATACATAGTCTGCTAGATTTATTCTTGAGTCTATTTTGCTGTTGTCATTTAATAATATTTTGTAAAACATGTTTCCTTCTTTAGATATAGATAAATTGATTTTGTATGTTAGACTTCTATTTTGAGCCCTGCCAATTTTGTTTTAGCACTAGTAAGATATTTTTAAATTCTTTGAATTTTTTATGAACACATTTCATCTGCAGCTATATTAAATAAAAGAACTAATAATAAACACCCAATGCCTTGTACCCACTCTCAGTGGCTGATAAATCTTCAATTCTGTGAATTAAGTTGTTGTTTGATCGCATGAATAGCCTTCTGTACCATTAGTATCTTTTTGTAGTATTAACACCATTTTGTAGTATTAATATCTTTCTAATGTCCCTTATCTGACTGAAGAAATTCCATTCCAATCATACTTTGCTGATTATATTTACTGTGAAGTTTAGATTTTGTCAAATGCTTTTTTATGATTTGCTGAAAAATAATATAACTTTTCTCATTTATCCTATTAATGAAATATTATCTGCGGGTCATAACCAAATGACTGCTGAAATTTTGGTTTTGATTTTGGGTTTTTAAGCATATATAAATATTTATGCTACACACATATACAGATGTACATATATGCATATATGTGGATACACGTGCATACATCCTACTATTTCTATTTTATGTGGCAGGGACAGGCTGTGCATGATTTCAGTCCGTATTTGAGTTGTCTTTAGAAGTTCCTTTTAGGGGATGCAACAATTTCCTGGGAATATTTATAATCATTATAAATAGCACTTATAATAATTCACATTGGTGGCAAATTCCTTTACTGTCTGAAGGACTTTGTTCAGTCATGAAGCACGTCCATGAAGAGACAGCTCTGCATCTGCGGCAGCAACAGCTCAGAAGCCCCCCAAACAGGGAGGTTTTCAGTGTCTCCTGAGTCTGACTAATGGTTCTGACCTCTCCGGAGTAGTTGACACAAGAAAATAAACAACTTCTAATTTGTCTTTTCTCTAGAGGTCAAAACCCTTTAAAAGCCACGTTCCACGAATGTAGAGGATCCTTTTCCATTTTCCATTAATTAAATGTCATTATTCTAGTCAAACAGTAATGCTCACTGAGTACTAAGTACATGCACAGGGAAACTGAGGCCCTCACAGCTGTAATTCACACCCTCAGGGACTGTCCATCTCCCACGGGAGACAAGCTTGACAGGCAGATATGCAAATACATGAACTAGCACAAAAGGAACATTGAGTGCCTGAGCCCAGCAAGAAGGATCAGAGAAATAGGGAGCAGAATGTATGGTCGCTTCGTATTTGTAATAAATTAGATCAATTAAACACTTACTAAGCTACCTTTGATTTCCAATAGTTTGTGATTCTGGAAGATGATCCACATGGCACTGCGGTTGTGCTAGCTCCTAGACACTATAAATAGTGCTGCATAAGCATCGGAGTTACAGATATTTCTTCAAGGTATAGTTTCTATAGGCTGTATGTTCTCTGCTACCGTGTGACTCTCAGTCACTCACACCTGCTGTTATTGCTAGCCGTCAGTCAGAATCTGAGGATGTGTGAAAACAAGCCAGTGAACAACTCAAAGACTTCTAAGTCCTCTGCCAAATCATTGTTTGGCCCCTTAAGGCCCAAAGTAGAACTATTTATGTACAAGTGGAAGCAAAATGTCATGAACTAAAACTTGTGTTTCAGTTACTGAATGGGAAGATTCATGCATATTAACAATTCTTTAAAATAGGAACAATGTCATAACCTATTGCTAAAGAAAGCGAGGTCAAAATGCTTAGCTTTTTCCCACCACATCAAACCTTATGTAAATAAACATTTTGAGTGCTGTCACTCAAAATCCTAATGCTATGGGTTTGCTGTTGTTGTTGTTGTTACTGTTGTTCTTGGCAGAACAGAAAAGTCCACCCTAAAACTCACATGGAATCTCAGCAGCCAAACTATCTCAGCAAGAACAAAGAAGGAAATATTGTGCATCCTAATGTCAAAACTTTCCACAAAACTCCAGGTATCAAAACAGTATGGTATTTACATAAAGACAGGTACACGGGATAAGGGCATAAAACACAGGCCTCAAAATTAAACCTCACATCCAATGTCAGATGATTGGGTAAAGGGGGTAAAGGGTGCCAAGGCTGTTCAATGGGGAGAAAACAGTCTTCCCAACAAAAAGTGCTGGGGGAAATAAATATCCACATGGACAAGAATGAAGTTATATTTACTGTATAACATAGAAAAAATTAATTCAAATGGGTCCGTGGTAAACCTAAGAATTAAAACTATAAAATACTTGGAAGAAAACTAGATAAAGTCTTAAGCATGGCCAGTGTTGCCACCAAAAGCAGAAGCAGCTAAAGGAAAAATAAGTGAATTAGATTTCACTAAAATTAAAAAGTTCCATGTCAAAGGACACTATCATTAGTGTGGACAAGACAACCCAAGGATTAGGAAAATATAAATGCAAAGCACATGTCTGACAATAAATTGAGATCCAGAATTTATAAGCCTATTTGGGAGGTTAACACTAAAAGTGAACATCTTGACTTAAAAGTGGACAAAGCGCATGAAGAGATGCTTCTCCAAAGAAGTCATACAAGTGGCCAAGATGCTGTGAGCTGATGTTCAATACCATTCACCATCAGTGAAATGCTGACCAAAGCCATGGCAAGAGAGCACCTGGCATCTGTTAAGATGGCTATTAGCAACCTCAGCAGTCACCATAGCAAGTGTTGGCCAAGATGTGAGAAACTGCAACCTGTGCATTGCTGGCCGGAATGGTAACAGTCAGGTCTTTGTGGAAAGTAGTATGAAGGTTCCTTTAAGAATTAAGCACAGATTTTCCTGGGGCACATCAAATTTGCTTCTGGATTATCTACCGAGAGGGGTTAAAGTCAGAACTCATAAATTTGACATCCATGTTCACATTATTCACAATCAACAAAAGACAGAAGAAACAATCAGGCATCTGTTGACAGGTGAAAGGAAAACAGAATACAGTTCATAGGCATGATGCAATACTGATCTAGCCGTAAGAAAGAAAACTCTGATACTTGACTCAGCCTAGATAAATCTTGAAGACACCATGCTAAGTGAAGTCAGTCGCCAAAACGTGAGTACATGAAAATAGCAAACTTAAAGAAATGCTACTGAACGTGGACAGAGCTCCAATCGGGATAAACAGCGGGAGGAGGCTGCTTGACAAATGTGCATCCTATGTAACTTACAGGTCAGCACGATAAGAAAGTATGGTTTAAAAATGAAAATAAGACCCTCCCTGGTGGCACAGCGGGTTAAAGCCCAGCACTGAGAAGCTATAGCTACTTCCGCATGAGTTCGAGTCCCGCCTGCCCT
>NW_004567117.1:45020720-45030828 GCF_000260355.1 Condylura cristata | reverse complement strand
TGACCACATGGCGCAGCAGACCTCTCCTGACCCGCCCGCTGCTCCCCTCAGCAATGGACTTCGTCGATCTGCCTGTTCTGCTCCCCGCTCTGTCTCTGCTGAAACCTCTCGCCACCCCTGAGCCTCTGGCTTGTACCCCAGTTCTGTATGTACAAATAAATAAATCTTTAAAAAAAATGAAAATAAAAGGTGTTTTACTGGGATAGTCTAATCATCTGGAGGTTAATATGCTATGATCCAAGAGGAGCGATAATTGGGCACCTTCTGATGATAGGTGGGCTTGCCTCCGATGAGGGGCTTGCTCTCAGGTTTGACAGAATTGCTCCTGAGGTGCCAGGTGATTCTTGTAATGCCGCCAGGGTGTTCCTTGTCAACGCATTGTCAGAGAGGGACCTTCTCCTCCCCTATCGCTAAACTCTACTCCATTAATTTTGTTACCATTATTACTGCCTATTATTTTTCAGATAAAAGCATACAAATAAAACGACAAAGACATTTTTGAGAAGTTGCAATCACCCAGTCTCTTTGCCTCTACCTCACTACAGATACTGGGGGATTGGGAGGATCCCAGCCTGCACAGGGATTTTCAAAAAGGTTTGAAAACGACCTGTCACTTTCCCAGGGCCTGCATGGGAGACAGCCAATTGCAGCTAACACACTTTCTAAGCAGACAATCTTATAATCTTCTGTGACAAAAGAACTGGATGCATGAAAAACTGATGACATTTTTCACATTTCAGGATCTTCCAATGCAGATGTTGTTTCCAAATGTCAGAAATAATAAAAATCGACATCGATCAAACAGTCATTGCTTTTCAAAGGACAATGCACACTTACGAAATTTCAAATTTCCTATTCAGCTACTATTTCTGAAAAAAATCTTCAAATCCCAATATTTCTGCCTCAGTCTTTGAAGAGCATATACCTGACTTTGCTTTGGCACATTGATGGAATGTTCCCTGGGCGACCTTTAACCCTTGCTGACACTTCCGGGAGCGAGGTCCTCGCTTTGGCAGACGGGCTCCCCAAAGCCGGGACCTCTGCTCCACCCCCAAACAGGAGCGTCCTTGCGGGTCTGTGGGGTGACCCGGTGACATACGGGCTTACTGGATGGCTCCAGGCCCCACGTCTCACCCGGGATGGGCAGCAGGGTCGAGATGTGAACCCAGCAGGGGGCCAGGGCCTGGGAGCCCCCGGACTCTGCCTCTGACCTGCCGCCCCGGTAGGAGGGAGCCTCTATGGGGGTGCAGGTCTCCCAGAAACTCCACTGATTGATGGAGGACAAAAACACAGTGCGCCGGCTGGAGCCCCAAGACGGGCATGTTGGCAATATTTGCCTCACGCCCCACACAGCTAAGAGCGGGGTTTTCCTCCCTGTGGGAAAGGGAGAGGGATGGTCACCAGCTCCCCTTGCTGAGTAGGATGCTGCCAGGACCCTCGGTCCCTCTGCCCCTTCCAGGAAAGGTGAATCACGAGCTGTGTGAAGGGGACTTGGGAGGAGGAGGCGACCCTGGGAGGCAGAATCTCCGGCAGAGGCCCAACGACCTGGCCTGCGGGGCAGCCCCAAGCTGCCTGCCCTGAGCCCCTGCCCACGCATCACTGAGAAACCCCAGCCTGGCACACGGGCGGCTCCACACCCACACGCATTTCCCCCGTGGCCGGCTCCCTGTGGGCACGCCTGGCAGGGCTGGCCAGAGCAGGCAGGGCTGTCGGCTGGACGCGCAGGAAGCTGACACACCTGTCGCCCACCTGTTGCCACACCGAGCACGCCCAACCCTGTGGCCACCTGCCTCCCACACCTGCAGGCTGCGGAGTGATGGGCAAAGCAGTGCCGCAGTACAGGGCTGTGAGAAGAGACGTCGGGGGCAGGAGGACGGGCCTCTGCCTACAAGAGGGCATCGGAGGGACACTTCAGCGATGCCACCTCACCTATTCACAAACTGCTGACAGAAAATACAAACATATTCACCCCCAAAAGTCAAGTAATAGCTAAGCCATGTGGCGGAGGCACTGACTTCCACAGTGATCCGCCCATTTGCAGCAGCTAAGAGCAGCAAAGAAACGCGTCTGTGCCTTCCACTGACACGGTGTGGTAAGTCAACTATGCTCAATAAAGCTGGAAAAGCACATTTCAGGTGCTATTTCTCTGTTGCTAAGTCTAAGGCAGTTTAACAAAAATGAATGACTTTTTAATTTTATTCAGAAAATTCAGATACTGTATGCTAGATGCAAAACATACGAAGAATGACCAGCTACTGTGTGCTGGTCGGCGTGGGGTGTTACGATGCTTATTGGGGTAACACCGCTGCACAACACTGTACGTGACTCACCAGCACAGCTCCCTGCACAGTCCTCACCCCGCCCCTCAGCCCTTGCCCCCCCCGCCCACCCTTCCGTCGCCTGAGTGCCTCTCTGCCTTACTTCCCTATATTCCATGTGTGACTGAAATCATCTGGCACCTGTTTCAGAAGTGTTTGGTCGTTTGGTTGTTACAAGTCCATGAAATGAATGTAATCAGGTGCTTCCTGCTGTGCAGATGAGAGAAACATGAAGATCCGCACACTAGCTCCCCGAGGGCCGCGCTCTGGCCCCTCTCTGGCCTGGCGCAGGTGAGTACAGGTGACTGTGCAGGGAACAGAAGCCAGGACTGGCAGCCGGGCGCAGGGAGAGCCAAGACACACAGACCCTCCACACTGAGCCAGTCTTCACGAGCATGAGGGTCTTGCCAGGCTGGCTCACGACGCGGGTCTAAGACGGAGTCACACTGCCACGTGTTTTCATTATTACTAGAGAAGCTTTAGGGAGCAAAAGACCTGACAGAGTGATGCTCTAACTTGAAAGCACAAACCCTCCTTGATAAACGAAGGGCTGCCCTGGAAACGCGACTGGCCAGCCCGCTTCCCTCCTGCACGCCTGTGCCTCCCACAGAGGACCTGAATAACAGGGTTCATCTTTGAAGCCACGATTCCCACTGATACCAAAGGCCACACAAGGAAATCAGGTTGTGGCCACGTGCTTGTCAGTCGGTGCTGGAACAGGAGCCTTGAGGAAAAAGTACAGCTTCCTAGCTCTGAAGCTCAGCTTTGGTCTCATCCAAAAATCAAGCACCCTAAAGGTTTACAAATCTGACAGATGTGAGTGCAAGTCCAGTAAGTTCCCTTTGCTTCCAAACTCCTCCGCCGCCTTAATGCAGGCTCACTGATCTTCTTTGTCTCCATGGGTTCCCTGCCTTCTATCTGAATCTGTTAATATGTGACAAATTCCTGTATAATAGAGGAAACAAAATGATATTTTTTAACAGTTCTGATAAGAACTAAAGGTATTTGGCAGGAGAAATAGTGTGTGTCTGAGAAGAAAATGAGTACATTTTCTTTCCTTTCAGATATTAGCTCTCTGACCTAATGTTCTGCAATATAATAAGACTCTAATATTTAATAGAGGGATCTGGTGAGGATAATAGAAAGATTGACATCATGCAAATATTTCGGCTTCATGATCTGCTTTTCTTTTGTTGTTTCTTTATCTTAAGTGATCTTCAGGGAAACTGAAGCAACCGCCTGTTGCTACCTCACAAATGGTTCCCACAACTTAACAGCTTCAACCCACCTCTTTGTTTTACTATGTCTCACTGTGTGAGTGAGGAGCTAGATCAGGGCTCAGCCTGGTGATTCTTCTGCTCCACCAGCCACTGACAAATGAGGTCACTGGGTAGAAGCAACTGCAGCAACTTGGTCCCGAGGACCCAGCCACTGTCACTTGCATGCAGGGCCCGATTTATTCTGACCTTGATGTTATCGAGATTAATGTATCAACAATGTTAAATATGAAAATTACTGATAAAGAAATAAAAGTTTCTTTCAACTTCCATAGCTAATCACTCACTCATCTATAAATTTGCATCATCCCATCTCATGAATTACAATCTCAGGCAGCTACAATTAAAATCACCCAGGGAGTTGATATCAGGGCAGGGACAAGCTGCTCCCCTGGTGACTGAGGACACACATTGCGTTTGTGCAGTCACCTGACATCAGTATGCTAATATGAAATTCTGTAAGGAAGTTTGCTGCCACTTAGGTTCACTGTGCATGAACTTAGACATTCCATATTCATTTCTTACCACGGTGTATATACCACACGTCTTTAAAGTCTCACGGAATTTATATTCAAAGCCTCCCAGGCGGGCTCTAAGGATGCAATGGCTATATATGCACCCTTGTATAGCCTACAGATATACAAGGCAGCTGGGCTCTGGTTTTCCAGCTACCGCACTAATGTTCAATAACTGCACTTTTGACAATCCACTAGCAACTAATTAGCAAAAACCATCTTAGAAGGTGCAGCAGTCTACTGAAGAAGATGGGGTGGGGGAGCTAAGGGACACTCAGGTAACTTCCTGGGTTTAACGAGCCAGTTAGGCACCATGATCTCAGGTTTTTAAACCTCCAAAATAACTTTATCACGTAGCAAGAGCCTTACAGATTATTAAAATTTTTATTAAACTTTTATTATTAAAACAATTTTTAGCACTGTTGGTACATGAGCTTGATAACAAACTATGGCTTTAGGCCATAAATTACAACCTATCTGGGTTGTGTCTAATAAAGAAAATTAGAAAGAAGCATGAAATCCATCAATGTATGAAATGTGCTTTTAAATTAATAATCCATAAGAATAAAATTATGACTGGCATGAATCAAAGAATTTTTGAAGTTTTTTCTTAGAGTGAGTGATAAGAAATAAATAATAAATTTGCTTGCTACATCTTTACTTAATAAGTAAAACCTACCCATACGAGCTTCTTTGAAAATGTTTTCAAATTAACTTATCTCTCACTTAAGCAGTTTTTTGGTGATTCAGTCTGAGTGAGCATTTTTTTTTAAAGATTTGTTTATTTATACACACAGAATTAGGGTACAGGCCAGAGATACAGGGGCAATGAGAGGCTTCACCAGAGACAGAGCGGGGAGCAGGACAGGCCGACTGACAAAGTCCACTGCTGAGGGGAGCAGGGCAGGTCAAGAGAGGTCAGCTGTGCCCTGTGGGTCAGCTCCAGGGTGGGGATCGAACTCGTGCTGCAGTGGCTTTAGCTTCTTAGTACTGTGCTTTAACCCGCTGCGCCACCAGGGAGGGCCCAGAGAGAGCATTTTTATGTTTGAAAGAATTTAGAAGTTTTTGAACAAGCAGCTGAGACAGAGTAGCTTCTTGACCCAGGACTCAGTGCCCAGCCCAGCCTGCTGCCAGTCCCGCCATTATTGTCCCATCCTTGTTCTCACCACTTCCCACCTTCCAGCTTTGATGCAAACCCCAGATATATTTCACTTTATGTGTAAACAGGATAAGATTTTAAAATCCAAATAGTGCTAAGCTAGGTTATTTTAAACACAATTAACTGCTGAGTTTAAATTTTAATTCTTTTTGAAAACTGAATAGGAGATGAGTATTTGAAGCAAAGTTGAGATGTCAATACTTACCCTGCAAGAGAGTTACTATTTTCAGGGGCAGGAGTCATCCTTTGGTAATAAATAATGCTTGAGGCAAAATCATTTTATCAATTCATTAGTGACTTGATATTATTAAGCTGGCTTAAGTCACTGGGTATTTTCTTTTTGTTACTTATGCTCCAACAAACTTCAAAACACTAAAGCAATCTTGTACATATTTAAAATACCACGTGATGTTTTTTAATGTTGTCACAAATTCAAACCGATCCTTATCTATGTGTCAAAACTGCCAATGTTTGATAGTCATTACAAGCTAACTCGGTGACTGAAAATATAGGAAAACATATGGCAATCATACCCCCATTCAGGGGACACATTCATTCCGCAACTGCTTATCAGGCATGTATCCCATCACGCTCTCCCATGTTTTCGAGATAAAATAGCAAACAAGGTAGGCAAAGATTCCGGCCTCATGAAACATACAACCTAGTGAGAAAATATGTGACTGAGAAATAGAATTCAGAGGAGACACTAATGGAGAAGAGGTCCGGCCTGTGTTCACAGCGTTACCCAAGCCATGGAGTCAACCAGATACCCGACAGGAAACTCTTCAGTATTTGCAAGGGGAAGCAGTGCCTTCTGAGGCACAGCAGTGGGTTTTGAGGTGAGGGTGTTTTTTTTTTTTCTTTAAAGATTTATTTATTTGTGCATACAGAACTGGGGTACAGGCCAGAGGTTCAGGGGCAGTGAGAGGCTTCACCAGAGACAGAGCGGGGAGCAGAACAGCCAGATGGACGAAGCACACTGCTGAGGGGAGCAGCGGGCGGGTCAGGAGAGGTCTGCCGCGCCATGTGGTCACCTCCCGGGCGGGGATCGAACTCATGCGGAAGTGGCTTTAGCTTCTTAGTGCTGTGCTTTAACCTGCTACGCCACCAGGGAGGGCTCGAGCTGAGGGCTTTAGGTGAAATAAGTCAGCATGCTCAGGATGTCTCCCACGTGCCTTCACTCACTTTTGGAATAGAAATAACCAAAGAAGGGCCCTCCCTGATGGTGCAATGGGTTAGGATGCAGCCCTGCAAGCTGGCAACAGCCCAACCCCCTCCCCCACCACCCTCACAAGCAATCATTCACTCAGTTAAAAGTCACCCTTCCCGATCTACATCCTTGCAATGACATTTTAGCCAATGCACAGTATTTTCATACCAAAAAGCACAGTTCTTTATTTTTTATGAAAGCCCAGTTGTGCTTAAGCACAGATCCATTGGCTCATGGTTCACTTTTCCATTAGCACGTGGGTTCCAGACACGACTATGCTTCATATGGCCAGGAAAATGCAGGACATTTATGTTTCCAGATAGTAAGTGCTTGTGAAAATCAGGATTATCTGTATCTAAAATAACACCTCAAGACCAGGGGAATTTTCCTTTCCTGCCTCTGCTACAAAAGGAGGAAATGACAATATTGATTCTTCTGGCAAGTCACAGAAAACAGATGAATCTCTTCTAACTTGGGACAGGAAGTTTGCATCTTGTCTTGCTAGGATTTCAGTAAATGAATTCTTGTGGCGGTTCCCAAGCTGATATAAGTAGTTGAGAAGGATGCGCGTCTGCCAGAGGGTGAGCCTGTGATATCAGGATGGCATTTCAATTTTAGCCTGTTATCACATGGGTTGGTCAAACTTTTAATGTAAAGAATAGCCCTTTTCTCATTTTAAATGCTAAAGCTCATCTCCATGGGAAGTATTATAAACTCCGCTTAATGTGCTTCCTTTACAACGTGAGTATCACCTTCATCATATTAAAATCCATTCCTCTTTAGTGAGATAAAATTAAAAAGAACTCCAGCCGAATATAATTAAAAACTTGGACTATATGTCTTCCAAAGAACCAAGTGGTGTCTGCGCTGCAGGGGTCTATATGGTCTCCCACTGTGGCTGAGTTCATAAGTGCACTTGAAGGGACCCGTGCTGATTATAATTACATTCTAAATTAGCCAATATTAGCGCCGTGCCAGATAATTCACATAGCACGGCTTCCATGGTAGACAATCAATTACAGTTCAAATGAATCCATGCAAAAATCCATATTTTACTTAGGATCACAGTTTTTGTGATTTAACATATTATTATAGCAGAACCTTCAAAAGGTCAGGCCGAACAAAGCAGAGCAATTTCCAGTTAGTAAATGTTCCTTTATTGTCACCGGTCATTGGGTGAGCTGGTTATATTCATGTGTTGATGGGATCAGAATTTTAATTTTTTTTTTTTGACATTCACCTAACAGAACACTTTAAAGCAGTCAATAGTTCTATCTCGACCCTTTCGGAAATTCACACAGCTGCACCGTGATGATATGCGTGTCTTGGTGGAAGCTTCCGTGTCCATCAAATTCCTGGGTGACCGCAGATAGCACTGGGAGCCCAAGCCCGCAGCCAAGGGGCGGTCAAGAAGCCCAGCCCAATCCGGCTTGAAGTATTTACAAATTTGAGGCTCTACAGAACCCTGCTGCCCCCAGGAGTTCTAACTATGGTAGTGGTGTGATGAAATCATTCCAGAGCATTCTGTGTTTTAGCTTCTCCGTACCAAGTATAAGACCTGGGGAGGAACACCTATCATTTTTCTTTTTAAAAAAGATTTATTTATGCACACAGAACTGGGGTACAAGCCAGAGGTGCAGGGGCGGTGAGAGGCTTCACCGGAGACAGGGTGGGGAGCAGAACAGGCAAACTGAGGAACCACACTGCAGGAGAGACAGGAGAGGTCTGCCGCGCCATGTGGGTCACCTCCAGGGCAGGGATCGAACTGGCGCTGAAGCGGCTGCGGCCAGCTTGCCGTGCTGCGTCCTAACCCATTGTGCCACCAGGGAGGGTCCCTCATTTTTCTTTTAATCTGGAACATCTATTTCCCAATGCCAAACGAACAAGTGGAGTGTATCTTTAAACTCCTTTATAACAGTGAAAAGCAAAGCAGACTTATTTTTTTCAAACCTAAAAATGAAAACCCCATACTTCTTGTCATGAGAGTGATGCTGACACGTTTTCTCTCAGATTTGTGATGCACCATCATCAGAACCTTCACGCGCTTGGTGAACCTGAAAATGTGCCCACAGACGGCACAAGTCTCTCTGTCCCAGGAGACACAGTGCAGCTGGGGAGGGAAACAGGCCTTGAAGTGCCGTCCGGGCTGGCTGAGGCCAGCAAGGCAATATGCACGCAGCTTGCACCCCACCCCTTCACTGTTAGCCCTGGGGGCCCCCCTTGGGGTGATGACATGGCCTAGGGAAGCAGCTGTGTAGACCCCTACATCCGTGAGAGGAACCGGCAGGCCCTGTCTTCCAGCGTTTCCTCGGGGGTCTGAGAACCAGAGCCACAGACATGGGGCGACGTGGCTGTGGCCGGGGCAGAGGTGAAGACGAGGCGACCCCGCTAGAGCTCAGAGCTGTGCCCACCGTGTGGCTGCGTGGCACCGGGCACTAACCCCACAGAGAGGGGCTCTCCCTCCACGGCGAAGGAGATTCTGAGCTCGAGCTTGGGCCAGACTGCACGTACTGGACACAGGAAGGAAAGCGAGGCTCCTGGCCTCTGTCCAGTCTTCTGGTCTGTGAAAGGGAGAGTGGGGGGTTGGGGAGAGGACAGCGCCCTCCCCAGACACACCGGGGTTGTTGTGCGACCTGTCGTGCGACCTCAGATGGCAAAGCCTCGGGCCCAGGCCTCGTAGATGGGAACCACTGTGCAAGGTTTTGCTCTTGTTCTCGCTCCTGTTACCCGAAGTTGTGCCTGCCCCAGACCTAGCAACTTTTCCTGAGCCTCACGCAGGGCAGGAATCAGTCCTCTGGTCGGTATTTGCTTCTCGGCAGCTGCAGCTCAGTTTGTTTGTGCAGAATCTCGGTTGTGCTCATCCCACAAGCTGAGCAGAAGGGCGCCAGGAGGAGGTGGCTGGGCGGTGGCATTTGCGGAGTAACCCGCAGGGGTCTGCTGCCCTGCAGTGCCCTGCTCGGCTCCCGGAGGCCCAGGGCACGCACAGTGGGGTGCTGCACTCTGGTCTGCGTTGTGTTCCTCCTCCTGGTCCTTCCTTGGGAATTAGCATTTTGCAGAAAAAGGAGATTTTTTTCTGAAATGCTCGCGAAACATTTCAAGAAAATATTATGAGGTTATAAATTTAGTCAAGGTAACAAGCACATAAAGTAGATAAAGGTCACTCCTTTGTTTTACTTAGAATTTATGGACCTGCCTTTAAGAGCAGATGGAGAAAGAGAGAGATGTTCACGGTTACGAGACACAAACAGGAGCCGTGTAAACGATTCATAAACAATGTGGAAAAGCAGGAGATTTTTTTCTAGAATCTGTAATTAGCAAGTCGAATGCTTCCTTTTACGTGTGGGGTCCTTCTGTGGGTGTGGGGACAGAGGGAAGTCCTCCCCCAGAAGCAGTCCAGGGATGGAGCAGAACAGACGCTGAGGTGGAGAGATGGAGCTGGAACACGAGCGGCAGAGAAGTCAACTACCTAAGGGGACAGTCACGACCGAGGAAGATCAAGCCAGAGAGAGGAGCAGCCACGGCTGTGACCCGCGGAACTCCGCCGCCTTGAACAAGGGGGTGTGAAATTGGCCTTGGGAAGAAGGTGCTTATGAGCCAGTGCTGAGGAATCTGGCAGGGCGACTGGGGGG
>NW_004567117.1:44999838-45019615 GCF_000260355.1 Condylura cristata | reverse complement strand
AAAAAAAAAAAAGTCTCTTTACATGTTAGTTGACTTTAACGGCCCTTCTCTCTGCTGCCCCATCATAAATTTAAATCAACTAAAAAGTACCTGCTCATCACAATTCACTTATAGCTCAAGCTGCCTGCAAGAGCTAAAATTATTGCAGTGTTTTCTACTGAGGGTCCCAGGGAAAAACAGATTTGAAAACAAGAAGGCAACCAACTAGACCATCATGATTTTGGCTTTTCTCCAGCCAGTAGGAGACTAGAAAACGCTGTGCTCCCCACCTTGTCCACCTAACTGGGGTTTCCAGGCTACAGTCAAATTTCCTCAGCAACATTTGGGTTCAGGAAGGACAGAACTTAGCTATTATGTGGTGGTGGTGGCGGGGGGGGTGTCACATAAGAAAACCCAGGATGACAGAATCGCGCGCAGCCTGGTCCAGCCCCCTCGGCCTGTCATCTCAGCTACCACAGCCTCAGGACCCCAACCACACATCTGGGCTGGCAGAGATTTTTAATTAGCTTTCCAGCCCGCCAGAGACAATGGAAGGAGCAGAACCGGCGTCGCCATTCAGTGTTTCGAACCTTTGACAGCGGACTGCTGTTCTCCTGGAGCCCTGCCATCGACTTCCTCCGCCACGCCGTAGGCGTTTCCGGAGTGACAAATCAGCTGTGGCACAAATAGCTTCTAATTAACAGAGACAGGATATTGAGTGGAGTAACAATTGCTTGATAAGGCCAAAGAAAAGTTTTAGGCCCGTGAATTTTCTGTTACACTCAGAAGTGATTATTCTCTCAAGATTTTAGTGCGATCATTATCTTTCTACCAGAGATATTGGAAAATCCCCATTTGTCACTCAACTGGAGGAAATGGATGAAAGATCAGCGATCAATGATCATTCTTACCATGAATCAGCCCTAGACTTCCAGCGGAATCTCAGAGGACGCATTGATCACAAAGCGTGGGGCTGACCGGCCTCCAGACTGCTTAGGAGCCTGAATTTTCTTTTTTTTTTTTAAGATTTATTTATTTGTGCATACAGAACTGGGGTACAGGCCAGAGGCTCAGGGGTGGCGAGAAGCTTCACCAGAGACAGAGTGGGGAGCAGAACAGGCAGATCGACGAAGTATACTGCTGAGGGGAGCAGCGGGCTGGTCAGGAGAGGTCTGCTGCGCCATGTGGTCACCTCCGGGGCAGGTGGGGATCGAAGTCATGCGGAAGTGGCTTTAGCTTCTTAGTGCAGTGCTTTAACCCGCTGCGCCACCAGGGAGGCCCCCGAATTTTCTTTTATCCTAAGGGGAGAGCCACAGTTCTCGTTCTTCTGCACATGTGCCTCCTGTCCTCACACTGCTCGTTAAATAGCGCGGGCTGCTTCGGGACCCGATGTCTGGTCCATGCTCTTGCTCTGTGCTGTGACAGGATCCGAGTCCCGCCAAGCCAAGGACCCCAAAATGAAGACGGCCTCAACTCATAACTCCCCCAAACCTCCTCTACTGAATACCGTGCCTCCATACAAGGGAGATTTCATCCCTAATTTTTAGGACTATTTTTTAATCGGGAGAATGAATATGTTTTGTTCCAGAATGTTAGAAGATCAGTCCATCATAAGATTTTCTGGACATCAACTTTACTCAACACAGCCTAGCGTAACAGCCCTCTAACTGTGCTTTACAAACCCTTCCAGTTCTTCTGGATGAACTTGAGCAGTCTCCTCTAAAAGGCTACTTGGCAAAAGGGGTCAAGAACACTAAACTTCAGGAAACTCCCTGTCTTGTTTTGCCCAGAGATCTCCGCAGTGCAGTCAAAGCATTAGCAACCACTTCCCACAGGCACCCTCGTCGGAATGGACGGACACCCACCCTCATCGTCAGCCTGTCATCAGCCCTAAGTTGACCTCCTAACACTGACGGGGTGTGCGCAGCTGAGACTCCAGGTAACGTGCCTTATTAAAAAGTAATCACTGTCAACAGAAAGCATGTATAGACTACTTGTGTAGCAAGAACTGTGGCCATTGTAACCCGTCATAACTGAGCTGTTCAGCACCTTGTAGAAACGTAATAATCCCCACGTGGTACGCGATTGACCTCCCCCACTAATTAAGTCACGGTCTCAGAAGCAGAAGGGGCTTCGCACACCTAGTTAGCTCCATTCCCACTATGAGGCTTGAATCTCCCCTACTTGATCCCTGCAGGTAACCAGGCTCTGGACCAAGCTCCAGACAGCTTCAGAGACGGAGATGTCCTAAGGAATAAGGGGTCCGCAAAGGTAAAAAAGATCCTTACGAAGGGACAGGCACGACGTACTTGAGGAATAACAAGGAGGCCAGTGTTACTGGACTTGTTAACCGGCAAAATGAGGGCCCCCCCCCAGGGAATTTGGGGCTTCTCGAGATGCCTCCCCCACACAAGTCTGTCCACTAACAGACTGAGTGTGTAGGAGACAGAAGTAATGAGGTAGCCAGCAAGGGGTGGCACACAGGAGTCCTTCACTATAATCATGTTCTGGGAACCACAATTTGGTCAGCGATGGATAAAATGTGCAACAGTGTCCCCTGCAGGCTACAGCATCTAGTCTGGCCTGGGGCTGGCTGTACACCCAGGTAGGTTTGTCTAATTACTCTATGATGTCCACACAAGGATGAGTCATCTCAGGACACACTTCCTAGAACCTATGCCGGTCATGAGAGAGAGCCAAGACTGCAGTCCAATGAACCGAAGGGGACAGTTTGGGGCCAGAAACATGAAGGGACATGCTTCAAGGACCATCCTGGCCACTGTGCTGAGCTCAGAAGGGGCAAGGCCCCGGGCAGGAACACCAACAGGCAGACCACGTCCTCAACCCAGCAAATCTGATGAAGGACTGCGCTGGCCTGCCTGCAGAGGGGACAGTGAGTGGTCAGTTAGATTCAGAAGGTATTTTTAAGATTTGAATTTGGAGTCATCCACACGTGATGGCATGCAAACCCCGGGTGCTGCAAGGTCAGGTGAGAGGGCTGCAGGCCGAGCCTTGGCCATGCCGCCATCTTGGTGGGGAAATGAGGTGAAACCAGGGGGCTGGGAGGAGGCAGGATCTACCCAGTGTTTAAAGCCACATAGTAACCCGCTGCAAGGTACAGAGACTGGCCGGGAGCTGAATGCTGCTCTAGCCCAGGAATCTGAGAGAGGGCAGGGGCTGCGCCAACACGGGTCAGAGGCACGTGCGAGCGCGGTGCTGGCGGGGGCGTGGACAATCCGGACGAAGGAGGGAAAGAGCGGGAAGGAAAGGGGAGAGCGGCTCTCCACGCAGCAGGTGCGACTACCATGGAGACATGGAGGAGACTGTGGCTCGGACGGGGCTCAGGCAGTGGGACGCAGCCTCCCCCTTACTTTCTCTGCTTCCTGAAGCACGTGCTCCGAAGTTCAAACAGCTGCGACACCAGCTCTGTCGCCATCCATCTTGTCCACCTGGGCTCGTAACGCATTCTCCTCAGCTGGGGCTTGAGCTGCGGGCTGAAGCCTTAGTTTGGTCCGAATCACTTTGGATCGTGTTAGCGCCATTGCATTATCCCTGCCTCCTGAGTAAAGTTTTAGAATTCTCAGTTCTGGCATTACATGTATTTGCTATTTTCCCTTAGGTCACCCAAATGAGTAAAATGGGTGTAGCTGTGTTTTTCCCCACCGGATCCAAGCACTTGTATTTCACCTTAACTTTTCTCACTCAATATTTACATGTGAGGCACCATTCCACCTAATGTGAAATCCTCACACTTGCCATCTGAGCCTCGTTCTTGCCTAGACAGTACTTTGAGGACTTCTTTTGGCTTTTCCATACATCATGACACATTGTTTTCCTCTGGAAAGTTTCAAGCGCAGGTGTTGCCATCCATCATCCTTCCTAACTTAAAAAAGAAAAATCGGCTGTTCTTCGCATCTGATGAGACATGCAGTGCTTGAGTCGTGTTGCCTCCTGGTGGGCTCATGAGCTGCAAAGCCACTTCCAGGAATCGTCTGCTGGCCTGCTCTGGCCGGTGGGAAAGTGTGGGCAACAGCAAAGATCTGGTGTTGAGGGACAGCGCATTGCTTTTTCTGCCCCCCGTTAAGAACAAAGATTTTTGCTTTCTGAAGCTTTTCTAGATGAACTGGCTGGAAGATCCCCTCAAGAGGGCTTCGTGCACCTGCCCCCAGTCTGCCCACCCACGATGAGGGATGCACAGGCGCCAACTACCTAAAATACATGGGAGGTACGTGACATGCTGGTGACTCGATACTTAAGCCTGGGGGGAGCAGCTCAAGGTAAGGCAGACCGCAGGAAGCCCAACTTGGGGGGGGGTCTTCTTGAAGGAATGTCTTTGCATGCACCGTGCCTCTAAGAGCTCGAGATCACTCAAAATGGTAGGGAAGTGATTGCTGGTAGAATAAATGCAATTGGAACCACCACCTGTCCACTTCAAAGGAGAGAGCCAAAGATCCACAGGTCATTGCTCACAGAAAAAGGAACACCAAGGAATTTAAAACTGTGAATATTTTCATCTAAACATCATGAGACAAGCCCTGAAATGGCATCTCACTTCATTCATATGTGGCATATAGAGAAATCAAGCAAACTGATGAACTAAAGAAAACAAAAATAAACTTTGAGACGAGACTATGAAACCCAATGGCGGGTACCGGGCGGGGAAGGGAGCGAGTAAATAAGGACAAGAGGATGCTGGTGTGGCTGAGGGAGGGTGGACCGGACATGCAGTGGCGACCTTAGGTTTGTGCTCATTGATCCTCGAGGACGCACACCTGTGACTTACACAAGGCAACGCTGATCAGTAATAGAGACAACTTGCCAAAATCAAACACAAAATTAAAAGGAACTAAACAGAAAGATATACACAGAAAGGTAATGCCGTGAAATAAACTTTCCTGCCAGCCAGGTGTAAGTCCTTGGAAATAAGCAGACGTGTGTAAGAATCATCACAATCGAACGACTAAGTTTGCATGTGCCAGTTCAGTCCCTACAGGACTTGTAGAGTGACTGACATTGATTCTCAGATACACCTCTGAGGTAAAGTGCAGAGCTCGCTGAAGATGGGGGCACGAGGTACTGGGGGCGGAACTTGTTTTTGACTTATCAAAACATAACATAGACATGGAAGAGCCTTTAAAGTCTAAGTCAGGCCGGAAACCAACGGCAGAAACTGAGAAAAATCTAGGAGAGACGTAGGGCGTCAGGAACGATTTAGCATGTAATAAAAGCGGCATTTTCCTAATGAGGAAACATCCGCAGGTGTGCTGACACTCCTCCCAGCTTTCAGACAACTCCTGCGAGCATCAAAGCCCGGCGGTGCAGGCCTTTAATTTTCAGGCGACATCTCAGACTCCTCTGAAATGCGTGTGATGTTCATGAAAACGCTAATCTAACTCATTCCCTGCGCGTGTCGACACGCGCGGGCACGTGCATTTGACCTTTGTCCTTGCTGCAGCGCAGAAAATGCAAGATGCTTTACCACCATGGGCCTGAAATTGGTTTCATCGAAAACATAAAATAAAATGTAAGAAATCGATACTGAGCCAGACTGCGGAAGTCAGCAGCAGGGAATCTTGCCACGTGCGTCTGGATTCAGAGGCTCACCAGCCCTCCCGGGAGAACTCCCATCAGTGCTTCAGCCTTACCGTAGCACCTTCCAGCACTCTGCATTTGAAGTCTTTAATGTGGCGAGACAGCGTATTGGGGAGGCCGCTGAATACGCTGTCGCAATCCCCGTACAATTCTGAAAATGTCAAAACACAGAAGTGCACAATGTTACTCTTCTTAAGGCAGTTACAAGAACAAGAAGCAATTTTGGTAACACAAGTTCAGTTTGCATGACAATTATTATCAAGAGAACAGAACCTCAGGTGGCACCTCTCTGACAGCTATCAACACCGCTTGAGGTTCCATTTTAATTAATTGATCTCATTTTCCCGAGCATATATCTAATTTCTTAAAGTTTTCCAACAATCCCGAAAATTATACTTTACTTCTCTTTTATGATATGTTAAAATGCCTGGCAAAAGTCAAAGCCGTGAAAGTTTTTTTAAAAAAACACGGATGACATCATCACTTTGTCTTTGTGTATAAGTATCTATTTCCTTTATGCTGGTATCAGTTTCTTACACCAAACATTTGTAATTTTCATACATTTATAATTAATAGGATTCCAGAGCAGAACAAATCAGAGAAGATGTATAAAGCCTTCGATATCTAGATGTCTTTAAACCAGTAACGGTCCTCATTTATTTGTATGGTTTAACCACTGAACAGTTGAAAGTACCGGGTGACCAAGTAAAGGTTTTTATTCCCCCAGAACATGTGACAGTCAAGAAATAACCAAAGCACGATCTTCCCCCACAGACATTAAAGCTGGAGTCTACGCTGAGAGTCGCTGTCGGGGAAGCCGTGTTCTTGCTCAGAGACAGCGGGATGCGCAGTAAACCCACAGCCAATTCAGGCACTCGCTGTTGCATCAAGTTGCTCTCTATCTTGAGCACATAGTGTTTAAAAGACGATCCAGGACTCCCCCTGGTGGCGCAGTGAGTTAAAGCACCGCATTATGAAGTAGCTCTCCGAAACCACTGCAGCACGAGTTCCATCCCTGGCCAGGAAACTGACCCACAAGGCCCAGCAGACCTCTCCTGAAACGCTCCCTTGCCGGTGTACTTCGTGGGTCTTCCTGCCCTGCTCCCCACTCTGTCTCTGGTGAATCCTCTCACCCACCACACCTCTGGTCTGTGCCCCAGTTCTGCAAGCATAAATAAATAAATCTTAAAAAAAAATAAAATGACCCAAATGCATGCAGTTATACACATTGCCAAGAATAACTTAAATATTGAGACAGGTCATGACCAGCCTTCAGGGAACTCTAGCAAGGAGCACCAGATAGCCATTCCTCACTGTCTGCCGGGGAGTGGTTTCAGGAGGCAGCACACCCTACTGACACAAGCTAGGCAACATCTATCGTCTGACAGATTCCGGGTGGATCGGGATAAGCTCTGAAAAATCAGACTTTCCACTGCTAACTTATGTTATGACCTCCCTTTTTTGTATAATCATAATATCAAAATATTCTGAGCAACCATCAGTTCACAACTGGATTGTCTTAGCAGCATAAGGCTGCTGCCTGGTTCAGGCAAGCTGCCCCAGGAGGAGAAATTCCTCTGTCTCCTGAGACAGAAGGCAAGCCCCAGGAGAGATAAGACCCCAGGGCATAAAAACTCCTGGGAAGCTTCCTTGGTCTCTTTAAATAAAAAAGCAAACCTCAGATAAGGCTCCCACGCCATAAGGACTCATGGACTAATTTTAACCTTGACTACACAGGTGTTGTTTGATACACAACTGTACAACTTTCTCTTAATTTACTCCTTTTCAAAACAAGCACTAACTACTCTCCACTAGCCTTAAATTAGCCACTAGCCTTTCTTTAGACAATCACTGATAACCCTGCTAACACAATTTATTACTACCCCAAGAACCCTAACAAACTTTTGCTAACGAGCTCACCCTTTCCCAGACCCCTCTTCCTTTGAGTGATAATTAGACAGCTGTACACATGACAATTATCACAAAAACGTATAATCTAGTATACCATAATTTGTTAAGAGAAAAATGCTTGTTCCCCTTGTCCTTGAGAACGTTTTATGGCGATGTCTCATTCACGTACCCTATGCATTATTGCAATCAACTACTTGCTACACAGTATAAATAAAGAGGGAATGGCAGGAAGACTTGCACCCTATCCTGACTCCCGTGTCTTCCTCGCGCCCGCTCCTGTCTCCCCTTTTGGAATCTCCACTCACCGACGCCTTCCCATCTTAGGGTCTTGCCTGTGCTGCCTCCAGACACCTCAAAAGTTGGAGCTGGTCTCCGACACCCTACCCTAACCCTGACACACACACACACACACACACACACACATACACACAGGATACCCAAACCTGGATGTTCCTGTCCCTGACTTAAACTGGTGCAGAATTTGCATCTAACCCACACGCATCCTCCTGTGAGCTTCAAATCACTTCTAGATTACTTATAGTGCCTAATACAATGTAAATGCCATGCAAATAGTTCCCATGCTGTATTATGTAGGGAATAATACGAAGAAAACATCTGCTGATGTTCAGTTTAGACACAACTGTCACTGGTCAAACCACACTGTATATATTTTTGAGAGGAGGGCCAAATTTATTTATCAAAAACCCAGGTTGGATGTTTGACAGAGTAGAATAACCAATGGCTATTTTCCCTTATGATGGCAAGGAGGATAGGGAGAAGTGGGCATCTTTCTAAGCCCCTGAATATACTCCCTCAAGTTTTTAATTTGAAAAAAAATAAAAGTTTTTTAATTTGGTTCTGTTTCAGCAAATTCTGAGTTCTTTAGGGTAAAAAATTATCTACGTTATATTAGAGAGCCTTAATCATTGGGGGGAAATCACTATGGGAAATCCATCAGACGTCACAGAACATCCAGGTTGAGCTTGTTGCTCTACATCTCGCTGGCCATTGGATTCACAGTTGATGACCCAATCTATCCATGTGAATTCGGAGATTATTTGCTACACAGTGGGAGCGGAACAGTCTAGTTGGTTCTGAATCCCAGAAGTCACAGGTAACTGGAGCTTAATGCGCATGCTTTCCTCTGACTGAGCCCTCAGGTTAAGCAAACAGGGGAGACCACGAAAGGAAGTGTCAAGCCCTTGGCTTGGAAGGGGTGGCTGACCCTCCAAGCCCCTGGATGCTGACACCTGGGTTACTGTGGCACCTTGGCTCCCCCAGGAGGACTTTCTGCTCTTATTCTAGCTGGACTAGTGAACACCACCTCCCTTCAATTTCTCAGAAAGCAATCAATGAAAGAGGTATCTTTTTCTCCATCATTTTTCATTGTTTTTACAACTGGTAGAATAGACCTGGACTACTCTGCTGATGGACCTGTCCCTCAGGCCACTTCAGCACCGGCCAGGTGTTGGCCCAGGTACCCCAGGAGGTGACTAAGAAGAGCCAACACTCGGGGGTGAAATCCTCTTAGATGAGTTTGAAGAAAATGTAGCTGAAATCAAGGCGGGCAGCTGACAGACCACCCCCAGTAGAAATATTGCTAATATCCTTGTGTGAACGCTCTAGTGCCCCGTGTCTTCTGAATATGCAGTCTGTTCTCATCACGCCAGGTAACTAGGTCTGTTAAGTCACCCCAAACACTGCACAGGTGCACTACTGCCCACCCTGGCCCTAAGAGAGAGGCAGGGCCATGTTCCCGGAGCCTCAGTCTATTTTTCAAGAAGCCCAGCCTCTCCAGATAGGTTTCCAAGACCAACGCAGGCTCTCTGCCAGAGGAGTTATCACCCAGGTTAGGTTTTGCTTGTTTTCGCTTCCTGCCATGGCAGATATTACTGGCAGAACATGCCCAAAGTCTAATGCTTACTTTTGTCATAAGACAGAGCTTGTCAACATATTTTCACCCCACATACAGAACCATGCTCAAATGCAAAGGACAACTCTGCCCCCTAAGTTTGCTCGCACCTTCTATTCATAAATACCACATACATCCTGGGCAGGGTAATTACCCTGAGACTGGGCATCCCAAAGAAATATTTGCACACTGATATTGGAAAAGAGAAAAGTCTGGTAAGCAGGAACCAGGGGAAGGACTTTGGAGGCAGGTGAGGGTGGAGTGAGGGGCAGGACAGCCTGCAGGCTGCTGCATCGTCGTGGCTGTCCTCCCCTCGTTCTCCCCACACACTTCAGCGCCCCAACGGGGCATGATGAAATGCACGCACTCTCCAAAGTAAGGCAGACAACGCCCGCTCTCTAGACTCATTAGCTTTAAGATTTAATAATGTGTTTTACTCCTCATGACACACCGTCACAGCTTCATCTGAAACCCACTTTCTTTCTCTGTGACTGGATGTGCTGTCATCACCCAGCACGGGAAACTCAGCAAACGCCCATGGCCACAATTTTCCCTGCTGAGCCCACCCCGAGAGCGAAAGGTAGAGGGAAGTCCTAAGTGTGGGGTCCTCGGCACCTTCACAGAGAGACTGGGCACTTGAATTTTCTGGCACTTGAACAATTACCCTCCAGTTGCTCCTGCTTGATAACGTGTTGCTTCCTTTTTCCACTCAAAGAGAAACACTCCTTAGTCTGATTTTGCTTTTCAGTTTGCAGTTGTCCGTTTTCTTATACAGCCCCGTGTCAGAAATGGCACTAGGAGGTGTGATCCGCGCGTGGCGTGTGGCTGAGCCCCAAATCTGCAGATGGCCACTGCCACTCACCGCACTCTGAAGACTCGAGGTCCCCTTTTAATGGGGCGACACGCTTCTGGGCCGTCCTTTGCAAACGTTCCAGGTGCCGGAAGTCCGTGCGTCTGCACACTTTCAGCCTGAGCAGGTTATATACTAACGGGGTGGGAGGAGACCGGACCCTGAGTTTCCTTGTCATCAAGAGAAACATATGAAGAGGCTGCAATACACTGCTGTGCTCCAGAGCGCTGGCGGTGACTGGAGCGGTCTGTCGGTCCTCAGCGAGGCGGCTGGAGGCCGGAGGCCGGAGGCCGGCCGTGCGCATTCCACCGCCAAGCAAGCCGCCCTCTGCGCTTGTCCTTGATGCGCACACTTTCTCCCTGAAAATTAAAATCATCGGAGGCCTATGGCCTAATGGCGAGTTGATAAGTCTCTGTCTTTGTACCTTTCAAAGCTTCATTGGGGCCTTTCGAAAAACACCCTTGATTTCCCATTAAAATTCAATTTGTTGACTTATGTATTTCAAGATGGGGCTTCAGAGATCGTTTTAAGAAATCAAAAGCTCTATTTTTTGAGACATAGCTCTTTGAAAAGCCTGATCCATTGGGTACAGACTGGTTTTCAAATTTAGTTGCTGTTTCCTTTAAAAAATATAAATTCCCTCAGACAAAAATGTATTCCTGCATGAGTTGACTTTGAAGACAGATCTTTTCAATATTATATTCTTAAAATGGCAAATTCATCTTTTCGCTGATCTGAAGAATTCAAAGGAAGTTAACATACGCTTTTTTCAAGATCATAAATGTTTCTTTTTTCACACAAGGATCAGAAGGAAAACTTGATTGCCAGAAATACTTTTTAAACTCTACTATATATGTATAGATGGTGGGAAGAGAAAAGGTCACAGTCATGAGATCTCTCACAAGATAAAGCAGATGAAAGAACACACTTCAGAGCCATGGGAGTGTGGTCACCACGTAAGTGTTAAGTGTCCCAAGTAAATGCCATCAGACTCTGGGGTCACTGTTGACTTTAACGAGTTTTGTATCTTTTGTAAGAATCATGGGGGAAAAAAAAAGCCAATGCCTCAAAAGGTTCCTCAGTCTCAATGATTCTTTAGAGGAAAACACCTAAGAGGAGGCTTACGTTTTCGAGACTGATAACCGAATCTATAAAGACAAGCCAGAGTAGAGTTCTCAGTTCAGACATAGTCTTTTATAAGAGCCATTGTTCTATAAAAAATGAGGCAGGGGTTCCTCTAGATGAGAACTGTTTGTTCCTGAATCCATCCACCAAAGTCTGAAAAAAAACATGTATAATGCAACAGAGGGAAATCTCAACACCGTCATTTGGCATTTAGGAATAATTGCTAATTCCTAGGTATGATAATAGTACAAGATGTTTCATTTTTAAAAGAGCTTTGTTTCTAGAGCTATATACTGAAGCACCTATGGCGGAGGGGAAGGTTTAATGTCTGAGACTTGCTTCAAAATAATCCTCTGCTGAGAGGAAGCAGGAGGAAAGTATTTGAGGTCTTGGGTGAAACAAGAGAGGTCACTGGACAGTAAACATGGAAGCTCAGTGATGGGACTCAGGGGTTCACCACCACATTACCTCTGATCTCCTAGGTGTCTGGAGGCCTTATCTATGGAAAGCTTCTGTAAATATAATCCCTCTCTAATACTTCCCCTGCTGCCGATGGTACATTTTAATTTGAAATGCCTAAAACATAGTGGATGCCTTCAATCCTATAAATATTTTTTAAAGATTTATTTATTTGTACATAGAGAACTGGGGTGCAGGCCTGAGGTGTGGGGGGTGAGAGGATTCAGCAGAGCCAGAGCAGGGAGCAGAACAGGCCGACTCATGAAACACACTGCTGAGGGGAGCAGCGGGCGGGTCAGGTCTGCCACACCCTGTGGGTCACCTCCTTGGCCGGGGTTTGAACTCGTGCTGCGCTTCACAGTGCTGTGCGCCACCAGGGAGGCCCACTGTTTGCTTCTTACTTAAGGACAGCTATAATCAACATGAAAGCATGATGTTAGGCAGCAGAGAGAAGACAAGGCATCCGTGACAATCAGAGGAGACTAAAATGCCACTTCATCTGCATAGGATCTGTGCCTAGATCCTATAGATCTACATCTATAGGAACTCTGGAGTCAGAAGTCCCCTTAAATCATTTCAAAATGTGCATTTTACCTCTATATTTCTGATTTAAAGGCCTCCGATGTTCTACGCCAGAATACTCTCACTAGGAAAAAATCCCGAGTGGGTGCCCTCGCTCACGGAGAATAACTGAAAATCAAACAGAGAAGCCAGTCTTGACACTGAGAGGGAATGCCAAGTATTTCATCAGCTCTTTAATAAATGCCTGCGATATCGCTACCTTCTAGTTGCAAACTGACTAATACATTACGCAAGTCTCATATTTATGAATGGGAGAAGGAAACTCATTGTTCATTGAGCTCATCCCTGCCCCGCTTTGCATGCAAGCTATCCTCAAAAATTTGTGTTATTTTCATTTCTCGCCAAGACACCACATTTCTCGAAGACACCACAGGAGCCAAACTGTTGGGGTTCATCACGCCATCAATACCCTGTATTTTAATACATTAAAACCTCAGCGTCTCTCTATGCAGCTGCAGAACATTTAATCACCATCTCCAGCCTGGCTCACCCTCACACTACAGTGTGATAAATATTTGATGTTTCTCTTTCGAGGCTTATTCCTATTACCGCCAACACACCTGGGAAGCAGTCTTTTTCATTGTTCTTTCGCCTTGTAAACCCTACCTGGTGGTGACCATCGGTAGCGTGTTTATCTCCCTCCCTACAATGAATTTGATTTAGTGAATCTTGGTTTAACATATAAATACAGGGACTTGCTTTATTTTGCCCCAGACCTATTTCCAAAGTGCTCCACTGTGGTTTTGTCCTGCAAAATTTGTTTGAACGGTGGGCGCTTGAATTATGAAGGCTGTCCAAGGGGCTCCTTTAATGGCCTTGTTGTTTAAGGGTGTCTTGTCACATTCATCTTCAAAGACACAGTAATGAATATGGAAGGAACAAATCTGGCTCTTTCCCAGCTGTTTTCCTGGATGCAAGCAAATAAAGCACCCTGCAGCCACACAATGTAAAAGTCGGATGAAGTCTAACTCGCCCTTTGACTCCCAGTAACGCAACAGTAACAGAAACAAAGGACATTTATTTCACTAAAAGCAAATCTCTACTTCCTGCAGCCAGAGCTGTGCTCCCTGCGTGTGCACCTCGAGATACTGATGGGTTCCAAGGCTCTCCTGACTACCCCGCCTCATTTTGGATTTTTGCATCTAAAGGAGAAAAACAAAATAATTGAATTTGTTCCGTGGTGCTGAAAATGTCCGGCTGTTTCACCTGCCAATGATTTGGAGGCAAATACACTAAAATGGCGGACGAATCTCAACATGGCCTCTCTTTTCATGCCTCGGCCAAGTACCTGGGCGTCCACACACCTGCCTCACCACGCTGGAAACAGATTGTCTGTCCTGCAGCCTGCAAGGGTAACCGCTGCCCCCAGCCAGGAAAGAGGCTTTACAGCCCAGGTTTGCAGCTTGTAACCTGGAAGCTTAACAGCAAAGGCAATTGTGCTTTGCTTGTTTCCCTCAAACCCACAAGAAAGCAACATCTGCGTTGTTACCAAACAGGTCAGGCAACATTCTCCACAGCCCCCCTTCAGGGACTCAGGGCTGGGCAACCTTTCCCAGCTCTCAGTCTTCCCGACAGTCTCCCGGTTCTGGGCTAAAGTTGCCAACACAATAACGACAGCTTCAAAGCCGCTGCAGCTGGGAACAGAAGCCAGCGCGGAAGGAGCCGGCGGAGAGGACCCGATTCCTAATTTATAAAACTGGGACAGCACACGTCAGGCACTTTTGTGAAGGTACAGTTCCAGCTACTGCCTTTTGTCAGGTAAGGTTGTGTTGACTGAAAAAAGGAAAAAATTCTGGCTGGGAGAAACGGGTGGAGGGAGAAAGCCCTTGCGATTAAAGAGCCGCGGGTAAGGGCGCCTCGGACAACCGGCACCGAGCGAGGCCCCGAGGGGCTGCGGGACTCTGCGGGCGCGGCCGGCACCCACGTGCGTCTCCAGCCCCATCTTCAGGCCCCACTGTCCTGGACCACAGCCGCGGCCCTGAGGAGCGGTGGGCGCCGCCGCAGCCAGACGCGGGCTGCTGGGGGAGACAGAACCCGGGCGCTGGCGAGCGGGCGCCGTCTGATCTCCCCACGAGACACCAGCCGACCTCCTGAGCCAGACAGGAGGAGAGAGAGCGGGACTCTGGGGGCCCGTGCCAGGAGGGAGGGGCCGCTCTGCGCACGGGCACGTTGGGTTGTATAAAACCATCACATGTGTGTGCATGTGCGTGCACGTGACGTGTGCATGTGGGCACACACGTGTGCACATTGTGTGTCTGTGCATGTGGTGTGGGGGTGTGATCGTGCACGTGTGTGTGCACATCGTATGTTCATGTATGTGCGTACATGGTGTGGGCATGCAGGTGGGGTGAGTCCGTGCACATGTGTGTGCATGTGCACGTTGTATGTCCATGTGTATGCATGTGTGTGTGCATGCGGGTGCGGTGTGCCCATGCACATGTGTGTATGTGTGCTCATTGTGTGTCTGTGTGCGCGTGTGCGCGTGCAGGTGGTGTGTGCATGCGGGTGGGGTGTGCCCGTGCACATGTGTGTGCACATTGTGTGTCCGTGTGTGTGCGCGCATGTGCGCGTGCTGTGTGCATGCGGGTGGGGTGTGTCCGTGCACACGTGTGTGCATGCGCACATTGTGTGTCCGTTCGCGTGTGTGCGCGCATGTGCACACACACAAGGGAACGCCCTATTCGGCTGACCTATAGATAGCTGACCTCCGTCAGCTTTTGCTGTGCGTCACCTGCTATCTTCAAACATCCCCTAGTCTGTTTTGAATAGTCTCTGATTTTCAAGCTCCGCAAAAGCTCCGCAAGATAAGAGTAGATGTTAGTTTCCCCCCGGGGTAGAACTCAGGCCGCAGTGGCTGGCGATGGTTTGATAGCGCGAGATTTAACGCCTCCGCCACCAGGGAGGCCCGGGACTAGTGTCCATTTACACGGGTCTGGGAAGGCGTCTTGGAGGGAGCAACTGACCTGAGCACCGAGGAAGCTGCTATGGGGTGCGCGAAGGACACAGGCCCCTCGGGAGGGCAGGCGCTGGGGCAGCGCCAGCCAGGAGACGCTGGGCTTCCTGACTGGGCACTGTGACAACTGCCGGGAGGTTCATTTTGAGTGGGAAACTCGTTTCCGTGGGACCATGAAGCCCTGAGGCGCGGGGGCAGAGAGCCAGCCGACCTGCGCACTCCGGGTCCTCTGTCCGCGACAACGTGAAGACAGGCTCCAACCTCAGACCCGGAGGACGCCGAGGCCCGCCCTGCTTCTCTCCCCTTGGAGTCAGCCCTGGCGGAGAAGCGGGGGACAGGGAAGGGCCTGCCTGGGGTGGCAGCCGCTGGCTGCCGCTGGGACCCTGAGGACAGGGAGGGAGACAGCCGCCTCTCTCTCCTGCTCTGATCAAGAATTCAAGGTAGGGCCACCTGGTGGCTCAGGGGTTAAGCCTCAGCACTAAGAAGCTGTCCTCAGCCACTGCAGCATGAGTTCATGTAGCATGAGTTCGATGCCCCGCCAGGGAGTGACCCACAGGGCGCAGCAGACCTCTCCTGACTCCCCGCTGCTCCCCTCGGCAGTGTGTTTCAGTGTACCTGCCTGTTCTGCTCCCCAATCTCTCTCTGGCGGATCCTCTCACCTCCTGCACCTGCGGCTTCTACCAGAGTCCTTGTATGTATAAGTAGATAAATCTTTTAGAAAAAGAATCCAAGGTAAAAGACAAAACCAGCGCGCTGAGCACAGAGCTGAGCCCCCCACCCCACCCCAACAAGGCGTGGTGGGCGAAATGGGGTGGGGGGCGGAGGGCGGTGATGGACCAGGCGGATGGTGGTGGGAGAAGCCGCGGACTAGGCTGCCAGGGAGAGCGCAAACGCGCTCCCCAAATGAGCAAAGTGAGAAAGTAAATCATAAAAGTGCAAGGGAAAGGCCCTGCAGAGCGAGGAACTGCCGATCCCTCTCCCGCTCCCTTGTCGGGATCAGGCACCCAAGCCCTGGCGGAGAAAAGCGCAGATCGAGCGGCTTCCCGAGGACCCGCAGCTCCTGGCTGGGCCCCGCCCGGGGAGGAGGAGCGTCCGCGTCGCCTCCGCCACGTTTGCTCGCCCAGGTGCTCCTGGTCACGAGACTGAGGCTTCTCCTCGCGGCGACAATGCTGGGCTGTGCCTGTGCGGCAGATGCCCTCGCTCCTGCCCCGCGGGGCGGGCGCTCCCACACGCACGCCAGGAGCGCGTGGGCTGCTTGCCTTTGTTCCAAGTGCTTTTCTCGCCCACCGAAAAGGCCATTTCCTGTACTGTAATGACTTCGAAAGAAACACATCACACTATTCCTCTTGGGCGAAGCCATCTGCAAAATTAAATTCCAGAAGAGGCGGTAGGTAGCAGGAAAGGTGGCCTCGTTTCTACACGGACATACGCTCCGCCCATGAAGGCGACAACCCAGTTTCTGCACCTGGTGTGGCTGTCGTTGTACGCAGGACTCACGTTAGCCTGACCGCAGGTCACCGGGGCCGCGGGAGGGTCTCCGAGGTGAGGCCGTCTACAGGTTGTCCCAGAACGAACTGTGCCCCCATAAAATGTGGGTGGAGGCCCTGAGTCCAGTGACAGTGCCTGGACACGGAGCCCTTACCGGGGTCGCCCTGCTCAGTGAGGATGTGGGGTCGGCGCTAAGCCCGCAGGACTGGGCCTCGTGGGACAGGTGGCCGTGTGGGAAGCCCCCGCCCGGTGCAGGGACAGGCCAGGACACACGGCCAGCCGAGCCCTCGCTGCCACCCGCCTGCTCCCCCTGATCTGGGACTGGCAGGCTCCGGATCCGCGCGGTCGCAGACTGTGGCCGCCCCCAGGGATCGCCTGAGAGTTCCAGCGCCCAGCGAGGCCCCAGTGGCGGGCAGAGGCACGGGCTGTGCGTCCTTAGAAAACACAGTCCCGGGCACAGGGGACACGGCCCCGGGCACCTTCCCCTGACGCAGATGCGGGTCAGAAACAACCCAGCAGCGAGACTTGGCTTCCAGGCTAAGTGGCTGCTCTGTTCCATCATGGGAAACCCATTTATGAGACTCTCCGGGTTCTGCTCATTGTCAGGAAAGCGGAAAGCACAAAAGTAAGGTGGAAGCTGGCAGGTGCCAGGCATGACACGCGTGGTTGGGAGACGAGACTTTTCCAGAATTCAGACGCTGTCCTTTAACCTGAACCGAAGGTTTCTCTTATCGGCTACATTGCCCTACTTTCTGTCTGAGACCACGGGGAGCTGTTCAAGAAGAAACGTTTGCCGTTTGTGTGTTTCTGGCTGAAACGGGAGAAGCAGCAGGCGGGGAATCCAAGCCCGGAGCGAAGACGGCGGCCATGCGCTGGGCTGAGGGTCGCTCAAAGCCGAGCATCGCGGAACCCACCCAGGGAAAGCTGGACGAAGCTGGCTGGGAGGCACCAGCTGCTCCGGCCTTTGACCTGTGGGCCCGGGTGCGCTGGGAACAAGTATATTTTGTGTGGCAGTCTGCTTGAGTCATATTCAGTGTTTGAACAACTGGGTGATTCCACAAAATCTAGATTTCTAGGTCTGAGGGGATGGAAAGACCTGGCATTTGTGGGGATAAGCAACAGCTGCGTCTTCATTCCGACGGGGCTCCCTGAGACGACACCGCTCTCTTTAGAGTATCCCCGGCTCTACCAGGCATTGCCACGCGTAACCACGGAAGACCCGAGTCGGCCCCCTCCCCATCAGGCCTCCTAACTCCCTGCAACAGCCTCCCAGGGCCCCGCCATCCAGACTGAAGTCACTGGGGAGAGGGCACACGGGCAGACTCGGCCCGCAGACCAGGGCCGTGCACCTAATCACGGCACAGAGCTGTGGCGGGAGCGCACGCCCGAAGCGCGACCCCACTTTAAATCTGTGGTGCTCCGTGGGTGTCGTGTGTGCTCTGTTTTTGTGGTCTGGCCCATCAGCAGGAGACGAGACTACAATAACGTACCTGCCTGTCAAAATTATGTTACATGGAAAGTGAGGTTTCGTGGCATTTGAGCTAAGGATACACAGCTCAGTCATGTCCCAGCGCTAGAGTCCAGAAGGGGGTTCCGCGGCCCCCAGGTTGATACTGCGTGAGGCCAGAGCCCGCCTGGTGAGAATGGGCATGTGGGGGCATATGGAGGAAGGGAAGTGGACACTGCTGAGGCTCACACACACAGAGACACACACACACAGACACACACAAGGCAAACAGAGACTCACACGCGAGACACACAACTGCAGGGAGGTGGAGAGAAGACGTAAGGGCGGTCTGAGTACAGCCCCAAAGATGACACAGAAGTGCCTACAGACTGTTAGCATTTGGGAGGAAAAGACTTGCCCTCCCGACGGCCCATCACTGCCGCCGCCATCAGCCTCCCTCCCTACGAGTCTATCACCTTCCTCCACTGATTTACACGTTAATAATTGTAATTTAATTTTTTAAACTAGAAAGAATTAGAAGTATAGGGATGTCTATTTGCTAACTCCATCTGGTTGAGCTCCAGGGGACCCCGCTCGTGAAATGCCCCACAAGAGTAACTGGCCAGAGATAGACTTTTGGTTTGTCCTTCCAGGGAGGACGCACAGAGGCAAACCAGGTGGTTTTTTCCCACTGAATTAGAAACGGTCTTATTAGTCAGTGAAGATAAAGCATAAAAGCTGATTTTATAAAATATGCTCAAAATCAAGTTCTCCTCCAGGGAAAAAGCACTTTCTCGGTAAGGCTTTGTACTGGATGGTGGAATTACCATTAGTATTTCTCTTCTTTGTACCAACCTATATTTTCCAGATTCCCTTTCATACAGCACCATTCAGAGGGAGCGAGTTATTTTCAAATTTGGGCTGTTTCTATCTTCCAGGTCCTGGGTCCACTGGAGAGTAATATGAGCTGGATGTCTGTGTCCCCCAGAATGCCCCTGTTGAAGCCCAACCCTCATGTGATGGTGTCAGATGGAGCTGCAGGTGCAGGTCACTACAGGAGCTGGGGGGTGGGGGAACTCACGAGTGGAAGCAGCACCCCCGGAAAGGACCCAAGAGCGCTGTCCCTGCGTCCCACGTGAAGAAGTGCTCCCTGGACATCCACCCAGCACAGTTCAGCCTCCTGAACTCTGAGAAAGGAATTGCTGTTGCTTCTAAGTCGCCCAGTCTGTGGCATTTCTGTTACAGCAGCCAGAACAGACTAAGAGAAACGATGTTGCAGTGGAAATGAGATTCTGTTTCCTTGCTTACTGAGGTATATACCTGTAGTTCTTTTTTAAGGGTAACTCAGCATGGCAATGAAAACAAAAAGCGTAAACATCACCCACCTGATTCTTTAACCCAGAATTTCACAAGAGCAACTAAATAGCCTCATGACGACAGTGCTACGCTGTCATTGTCATGCATCGAAATATGATGGAC
>NW_004567117.1:44996497-44999403 GCF_000260355.1 Condylura cristata | reverse complement strand
TTCAATCTTTAGTCACTCTCAGATATAAAAGCTGTATTTTCTACAAAGCCAACGATCATTTTCGCATTTTCCGTGACAAAGGATCTGTTTTATGATTTGCCTCCGACCACAAGCAGTTTTCCTGTTCCATGGCTATTTTTAATCGCTGCCCCCCACGCCCCTGTCTACGCCGTTGGGACTCTCCCGGGGCCTTTACAATGCCGCCCCGAGCCTGGCGCCGGGTCCGCACAGCCCACCTGCACTCTGCAGTGACCTCTGGGCCCCTGCGCGTCTCCCCAGTGTCTCCTCCAGGGTGATTTTATCCTCACTGCTGCATCTCTCCTCATTTTGCTCTGAAATGATTTATCATCCCTGAAATGATTTATCGGAAACCACTTTGTTCTAATTGCAAAGCGCAATGAATTGGACTCCTCCGCGGCCACGCTGGACCATGTCTCAGTTGGACATGTCTGGCCACACCTGGACAGCACCTAAAGCCAAGGCCACAACGGCCCATTGCAGAGGGCCACGGGGGCTGGGAGCACGGCAGGCGGCGCTGCTGTGTAGCCACATGTGGCCGAGCGGACTCCCAGTGCCGGCGTGGGCCAGCGCCGGGTGCTGTGATTCTCCTCAGTGGCCTTCCACTGGGGGGCCTGAGTGTGAGCATGCACAGCCACCAGCCTGAACACAGACCTGCACCCCCAACCCGCAGCCACCTGCCCGGAGGCCAGCCCCCCACAGTAACCAGAGCCAGTCTATAGTAACCAGCCCCCACCCCGTCCACAGTGACCAGCACCATCCACAGTGACCGCTCTCCGTCCACAGTGACTGGCCCTCGTCCACAGTGACCACCCCCCATCCACAGTGACCGCTCTCCGTCCACAGTGACCAGCCCTGGTCCACAGTGACCACCCTCCTATCCACAGTGACCGGCCCCGTCCACAGTGACCGGCCCCGTCCACAGTGACTGGCCCAGGACGCCAACCCACCAGCTACAGGTGACACTTAGGAAGTGTCGCCTTCTCCCACTAGTCTAGGAGTCAGACAACAGGCTGGGTAACAGGCAGCCCTGCGCAGCCAAGACCAGGTAGCAAGTGACAGCTCGCTCACTCACGCCATGTCCAACCTAGCATCCGCCCTTGGCCAACCAAGCAGGACACTGCCCCGGCGACCCCACAGCCACAGTCCCAGCCAGCAGGCACCCTGCACCCTCCTCCACACCTGCCTCAGACCAGCCCACGCGACTGCAGGCCACGACCCCGGCCGGCTCTCACCTGGGCGTCCCCGGCAGACCGGCTTAGCTTCCAAAACGGGCAGCCGTAACGGCCAGGGAGGATGTGGAGGCTGAAGGCTCCCCGTGTGTTCCAGTCTATTTTTCTGAGATGAGCTTAAACATCTAAATTTTGCTACTTTTTTTTTCAATGAAATCACACTTCTTAAAGCAGCTTTGTACTTAGCATGAACTATCGATTGCCTTTATATGCGAGGGTCTGTGTATTTATAAACGAGTATTTATTGAGCACGTGCTTCGTGGGGACACAGATCAATAGGAAGATATTGACCGGGGCCCGTCCAGTGCAGGGAACATTCTCCCAGAATTAGCAATTCTGCATCGATTTCCGCATCACCCTTTTGCTCATACACGTTGAATTTGGTGTGAGGCAGTGGGACCAGTTCCCCTCAGGCAGGGAAGAGAAGCTCTGCTCGGGTCCCCCAGCCCGGAGAGGTGGGTGAGGAAGAGCAAACCAAAGAAGCCTTGCAGGCCTGGTGAAGAGACTGACCCCCTGGGACCCAGCAAAATTCTGGTCCAGAAATAGCAGAAACAAAGCTAAATGGAAAAGAACCAGATCATCCAGCGCTGGCAGACACAGAACTCCGCTCCTGAACAGGAAGCTTTGACTCTGTCCTGGCCACATACAGTCCTCTCTGCTGGACAGCAGCTTAGCAGACAGCAGAGCCTGACCAGAGTTCAGAACCAGCTGGAAGAGGAGGAAAGCCCTCTCGGGCCTCCTTCTGGTCTACCACGGACAAAGCGGGTTGTTCTGGAGCAGGCTGCATTTCCTCCCTCACCCGCAGCCTTTCCGCTGGTCACTCAGTGACCAGGAGGGTCATGATCTCCAGCTGGATGCACGGATGCTCTGGGTCCAGAGCCGGGATATTCCCCCTCCGTGCCCAACGGTAGCGGTCCCAGCATCTGTGGAGATCTGCACCGTGTCTACGCGGGCCTCTAAGTCCACACGCACAGCCCGTCCCAAAGCCACACCTATGTCTACACTCACCCCACACCTGTATCCACAGTCACACCTACCCCAGGCACACCTGCCCAGTCACACCTACGTCACACCTCTACCCACGTGTACAAATTGAGGTGCATCCTAGAGAAGCCCCCAGGCTGGGGTCTCATAGACAAGCAGCAGAACAGTGATGCTGAACCTGCCTTGAAGATGCCCATCATGACATCAGAGGACACGTGGGTGACATGCAGGTGCTCAGAACCAGGCTTCAGACCCAGGATGGAGGAGGTGGAGGAGAACTGCTGATGAGCCCAAGCTCTTTGGATGCTGGCTGTTAACCACTGGGAGGCAGACTCCGTTTGCCGTGGCTGCTGAAGGCAACAGCCAGGCCTCCTCCTCACTGTCCCTGGGATGGTTTCTCCCAAAGCCACACTTCTGGGAGCGTCTACTTCTGTTGCCCAGCCGAGAGGAGCATTGGCAAGCCTCAGTTACAAAGCCCAGTGTGAACATTCAAGGAAATGCAAATTTCTGGCCCAAACTGCTGACTATGTGTAAAGCAAAGGCATAAAATCCACACCACAATAGATCTGAGATGGAAATATTATGCAAAAGAATTCGGTTACCTGCAAACTCCTACTGGGTGATGTTTCTGGGGCCCACCCTGGAGATCCCCTAAGTGAAGGACTCCTTCGT
>NW_004567117.1:44981547-44995916 GCF_000260355.1 Condylura cristata | reverse complement strand
GAGTCATGATTGGAAGGATTTCTTACGTCCCTTAGACCCACAAGCTGACCCAGGAGGAGCTCTTCGTGAATCCTGCACAAGAAAACCAAGAAGCTCATCTTAAAGTCACTTACGGCTTCCCATAAAGTGTGATTTCTAACTCCACCGTTTTAATGAGAAGTTGATTCAAGCTTCGCTTCTGCTTAAGCCTGCACCAAAGCATGTTATCTTCTCCCAGGTTCTTTATAGGCTGTACTCGGTAATTAACCTCCCGAGTGTAATGTAAAGCCAGGCTAATCTACCTGCCGGCAGGCTCGCAGGTGAACAGACCAGTATCCTGAGCCTGACGGGGGCGGGGTGGGGGGGTTGGGGGTGCAGGTGGTAATTGGGCAGGCTCCGAAGCCAGCCGCATGGCCCTTCCCCGCCACAGACAGCAGAACTCACTGGCGAGAGTAGAAATAGCCAAGGTGGTTTATTCCCGGTTTGTTTCCACAAAGTAAACATTGTTAAATGAAAAGAAACAGGAAAGCAATTCAGCACCAGGGTGAATGTAAACAGCAGTGATGGGGCCCTGACCCAGGCCCCAGACTCACAGACCTCCCGCTTGGGGTACCAGGTGCCCCGTGTACCGTGGGCCAGGCCCACGCACCTGCCCCGAGGCTGGACACTTGTGACCATTTCCACTGGGTCATTCCTTCCGGATGAGAATGTGTGGCGAGCAAACGGCCTTCTCAGAACTTCGCTCAGGTTCACTTTCCAGAAGAGCAATTGTCCAGGCTGGCAAATGCCTGTCTTAGTTGTTCATCGGTTGACTCAGCAAAATCTGGAGAAACTGTGTTCTTTATGAGTAGCTGCAGTATTAGAAGCAGCAGCTAACGTGATAATTAGCATGCTAAAATTGTAGAGAAATTCTATGATGTTCTCATCACAGAAGAATTAGCGCTACATTGAATATTCACTGATAATTGCAGTCGCGTCACTAAATGATATGTGTGGAGAGCAGGATTTTGAAATTTGGTCATAGCCACCATGCAGTTAATCATCTGGAAAGTAAACAACACATTTCCAAAACAATAAAGTTTGCACAAATACCCTTAATTATGTCAATGGACTACAAGTCTTTGCAGAAAAATGAGACACTGGAATGCAGAAAGCCAGGGTTTCAGGTAGCCATTAAAAGACAAGAGGCCGTCCCTGGTGGCGCAGGGGCTAAAGTCTCAGCCGTCAAGCTGTCACCAGCCACTGCAGCACAAGTTTGAGCCCCAGCCAGGGGTGACCCACAGGGCCCAGCAGACCTCTCTGTCTCCCCGCTGGTCCCCTCAGCAGTGGGTTTCAGTCAAACTGGTTGTTCTGCTCCCCACTCTGTCTCTGGAGATTCCTCTCACCCCCCGCACCTCTGCCCTATACCTCAGTTCTTGTTTGTATAAATAAAAACAAATCTTTAAAATAAAAAAAAAGAAAAGATTAGTCAGATCTGAAGAAGCAGCAGAACACCCAGCTCTGCAGCATAACCCGAGCAACACAGAAACCATAAAAAATGCTGTGGACAATGCCAACGAAGAAAAAGCCAACAGCTTCCCCTCTGTAACAGCCAAGTGAACAACAAAACAAAGAATTCTGTTCACAAGAGCCATAGTTTTTTTTTGTTTTTTTTTTTTTGTTTGTTTTTTTACTATAAAACACTTATGAATAAATCTTTGGAGAAATGTACAAGACCTGGGTGATAAATATCCAGAAGTTCCTGTGAAGGGTGAGCTGGGTAAGGAAAGCTGGAAAACCGTGGCGTGGCTCTGTGAGCTGACTCAGTGCCAGCACCTCAACTGTTTGCTCCACACTCACTGTCCTGGTCACCAAATCCAGCACACACCCTAACGTTTATAGAGTTTTGCAAAACTGGACAAGAGGAGATGAGTCATGTGAAAGAGAAATGCAACATGAAAGGCGCAATGAATGATGTGCATGTGTGTGGTTGCTAATTTTCACTTTTTTACTTTGCTTTAAAAAAAAATGACTTACACTTGTGAAGGGGACGCAAACCAGCCACGCCCGTGTGGCAGTGACACCTCCCACCTCCAAGTATTAAACACCGGTCTGCCATTTGGCCCACTAATTCCCCTCTTAGGCATCTGCCCGAAAAGCCTAAAATACCTGACCCAGAAGGAAGCCAGACCCCATGTTCTCTGCAGCACTGTTTACCATAGCTAAGTTACGGAAACAACCCGCATGCCCCAGAAAAGATGAGGGGATCAAGATGTGATCTGTATCCACAGTGGAATACTACTCGGTGAGAAAAAAGATAAGCTTGTGTCATTTGCAGCAGCATGACAGAGCCTGAGGGGCGATGGCTAAGTGAAGTAAGTCAGAAGAACACAAGTAAACATGGCACGAGGCCACTCATAGAGGGCTACGTTGCAACTAAATTAATAATGAGATAGACAAGCTGAAAGACAGAGACGTTTTGAAACAGGAAGGAGGGAATGCTTGCTTGCTTGCTTGATAGTATGTAAGACTATAGGAAAGTAAGAAGCATGGGTAAAGGTACAGAGAGATAAACAGATCAATGGAACCAGAGAAAGTATTCATCAACAATCCCAGTTAGATGCTAGTTAGAGCCAAAAAGCATGGCAAGGTGGCATTTCAAAGCACTGGGAATGCAGTGTTCGATTTGCTCCTGCAGTGTTGGGTCATGGCTGTATTTTTTTTTTTAAATAAGATTAGATGCCTGCTGCACATTCATCACATGTCAATTCTCAATGCATTAAATAAATGTGAGAAACACAACTCTGCTTGTATGGGGGGGGACCAAGGAATAGTTTATAACCTTGGGAAGCCAGAATCTCCTTTAAACAAAGTGGAGAAGCACTAGAAGACAAAACTGGACAAAGAGGGATACATAAAACCTGTGATCTCCGTTACAAAAGAGAAGCCAGCCTGGCAGAAAATATTTGCAAAATATAACACCCACAGTAAAACAGTGTGCAAAACTGTAGAAACCTCCAGAGACCTTCCCTTCATCCACCTGTCATCCCAGTATGAACAAACTTTGTAGACAGGCAGGACTCTGCCTTCTCTTGCTAGAGCCTGTCCCCAGGGAGCCCGGAGACTCCTGGAAGCCCAGACCCAGGCTGCATGGATGGGGTGGGGGTGGGGGGCGACTGCCAATGAATGGGCTCCCAGCGCAGGTGGCCTCACTGGCCAGCACAGCCGGACACCAGAAGGGTGGACCCTGCGCAGGGCGCTGGCCCTGTCCTCCTCACCCAAAGCTACGTGAGACGCGGATGGAACTGAGAGGCCCTGTTAGATGCAGGCTTGTTTCAAAACCAGGTGAGATGTGACTCCCAAAGGCGTGTTTCCAAAGCAGAGCCAAAGAAAAGCAGCTAGATCTCACATCCCACAGGAGACCTGCAGCCGAGAGCCAGGCAAGCCCAGTGTGAACCCACAGAAATAAGGAAAAAGGACCTGCCCGGCGTCCGTGCAAAGATCAGTAGTGAGAAGGAAAAAGGGGCCAAGTCAGGAGAACATCAACAGATGGCAACACTGAGAAAGGGGGGAAATGGGGCCCAGAGCAGAAAAATGGGGCTCCTGCATTTTGTGAGGAACTGCAAGTACGAGACCCCTTGGAATGAAAGCACAGAAATGCAGAACTCAGTGTCGAAGTATCACACACACAGGCTCAGGCACGTCCCACTCCCACGCACACTCACACGGATTGAGACTCACACTCACTCTCAGGCACGCACTGGCACACTGAGACACTCGCTCCCTCCCACGCGCTCGCCGGGACGTCTCTCCAAGTGGACTCGGGCAGTGACCGGGCTGGTTCTGTCGGTGTCCAGCTGCCTCCTTCCCTCCAAGCCACAGGTCAGCACTCACCGTCCAGGCCCTGGTCAGGAGGAGGCCACCGAGGGGCAGGAGGGCCAGAAGAGCCTGGAGCACAAGGGGTCCACAAATGTGGCATTTGAGAATGCTTTGAAGCGGGCCCTCCCTGGTGGCCGGCGGGTTAGGACACAGCACCGCAAGCCGGCCGCAACGGCTTCAGTGCGAGTTCGATCCCCGCCGGAGGTGACCACGGCGCGGCAGACCTCTCCTGACCCGCCTGCTGCTCCCTCAGCAGTGTGCTTCGTCCATCTGCCTGTTCTGCTCCCCACCCTGTCTCTGGTGAAGGCTCTCACCCCCACCCTCTGGCCCATACCCCAGTTCTCTGTGCACACATAAATTAACTTTTAAAAATGTTAATTTTTTTGAAGCCCTGTGAGCTATACCACGGAAGCCTGGAGATGCAGGTCAACTCACCCTCTGTGAGTGAGTCAACAGGCACACCTGTGCACCTGCCAAGCCAGGTCTCCTGACCAGCAGTGGGATCTTGGGGAGCCCAGATGGGTCTTCGCAGGACCAACACACCAGGTTCGAAGTCAACTGTGTATTTTAAGAAATTAGAATTTCTCCTGTTGTGAAAATCTACTTCAGTGATATACTGCAACCCAGTGATCCAGAACAGACTGTCCGTGGCCACCACGAGCCCAGATTGTTTAAATTTAAACGAATGAAAACTTGAGCCTTCCATTCCTCGGCAGCGCCACCCACATTTCGTGGTCAGGCGCCTCAGCAGCTGTGGCCCACCACAGACAGCACCGATCCAGGCCTCATCCGGCCTCTCCCGTGCACTGCTGATCCGGAACATCTTCCAGGGAAGAGTCTCTCAAGACCCACAAGAATGAAGGGAGGATTTGAGCAGAGACCCACTGACTGACAGCTGACTCAGTGAATAGTTCATGAACAAAAGTCTGCCACTACTTCTAAAATTCAACCAAATGCAGTTCTCCCTAAGTCATGACTTCGGTAAAACATACTTGGATATAAACATTTATATATAAATTTTTGTTACGGACACAAGACTGAGAATATGATATGCCTTCATAGGCTCCATTTCTGGGATGCCATTAGAATGAATCGGAAAGAGAGCCGATAATTTTTTTCAAGATGTATTTATTTAAGCACACAGAACGGGGGTACAGGCCAGAGGCTCAGGGGCAGTGAGAGGCTTTACTAGAGACAGAGTGGGGAGCAGAACAGGCAGATCTACGAAGTGCACTGCTGAGGGGAGCAGCGGGCGGGTCAGGAGAGGTCTGCCGTGCCATGTGGTCACCTCCGGGGCAGGCGGGGATCGAACTCATGGGGAAGTGGCTTTAGTTTCTCAGTGCTGTGCTGTAACCCGCTGCGCCACCAGGGAGGGCCTCAAGATGTATTTATTTAAGCACACAGAACGAGGGTCCAGGCCAGAGGTGTGGAGGGGTGAGAGGATTCACCTGAGTCAAAGCAGGGAGCAGAACAGGCAGATTAATGAAGTCCACTGCTGAGGGGAGCAGCGGGAGCGTCCAGAGGGGTCTGCCGCGCCCTGTGGGCCACCTCCCTGGCCAGGGATCAGACTTGAGCTGCAGTGGTTGCGACAGCTTCATCATGCTGTGCTTTAACCAGTTGCGCCACCAGGGAGGACCCCATGATAATTTTTCTTAATGAAGGGAAGATTTTGCTAAAGATGATAAGATGGTATGGATGCAAAAGATGCAAATGAAAAAATGAAAAAGCAGAGCAGGAAAATCACAGCCTAGAAGGTGCATGGTGGGACCTCAGTCAAGCTGGTTACTGATCTGGAGAAAGTCAAGACTCAAAAGTGCAAGCAAAAATAAGAAAAGATTAGGAGCCATGGGGATAAAACTGCCTGTACCTGGTGATCCCACCACACTCCGGCAGCCTGCTTTGTAGTGCAAGCCACAGAAAAGGCTGGTCTCTCCTGAAGTGACTGGAAGACTCCGCTACATTGAGAAAGCCAGAATGGCACTAAGAAATGCATCAGTAGTCTGGTGTGTTAGAATGTATGAAAACTATTCCGAACAAAAACTAGGCTCGCTTTTTTAGAACCTAATTCTTAAGTATGAATGGACAACCAAGCATTACCGAAAAGCTGAGGAAATCCTGCAATCTGAATACCAAAATATCTTTAAGTGCCAAAAAAAATCCAGGAAGAAAATCTTTTTGAAAATGGCTAATTCAACACCTCCTAAGAAGGTATTCCATCCACAAATAATTTGCTATGGAAAAAGGAAAAACCTGAGACTCAGAGAAGGATCTTGAAAATTGAAAATACAATTGTGAATAACCAAAATAGTAAAACTGGAGGATACACAGGGATAGAAAAACAAAGGAAAAAAGAGATCATTGTTAAATAAAATCAGAGAAGAAACTCAGCTTATAGTCCACTGAACTAATGGAATCCAAATAAAAATAATGGCAACAGAAAAGAAAACTTTAGATAATGTTAAGGACACTGAAAATAAAGAGAAGGTACTAAGGTTTCCACAGAAGAGAGAGGAAAACACCTCCAGAGGAAAGGAGCCAGCCTCTCGTCGCTAACAGTAAGCGGTAGGTGGCAATGTAGCAGACCCTGCATTATCCCAAGGGTAAGGTCATTCTCAAGAGAAATTTCCATGGAAGTCGGCCACTTACTTGATCCTAAATGCTGCGTAAAGGCAGTTTTAAGCATAGTAGGACTTGAGATATTCATTTCCTTCTTAGAAAGTTAATTAAAGCTGTAAATCAGCATAAGGAGAACTACGTCAAGAAAGAGGAAGAGAAAGAAGCCAGGGATAGATGGAAGTCGATCCTACCGAGAAGGGGAGCTGGGTGGTGAGGGCACACATCCTTACAGCCATCACCTCAGCCCAGATAAAAGTCTAGGGAGAGAGTCAGAGGGTAAAGGGGAAAATCTACTATATAGTGTTATGGTGACTTACTAAAGAATGGTAAAGGCAAAGAATCAAGTTTGTTTTGTTTTGTTTTTAGAAACACCATGTGAAACAAAGAGTTAAAGCCAAACATAATCACTGTCCACTACATGGCCCTCTAGTGAACAAGTATACAATAAGACCATGTTGACTAGTTTATCTTCAAGCTCTTATCAAACTCTCAAAGAACAATTATGGTTCCCGTGAACAGTTATGTTTGCCATGCGAAATTACAGAAGAGTTGGCAAGGGAGAAGAACTACAAGAATACATCATTTGTACCCTCATACCACAAAGTGAGGAATCAAGAGTTATTGCCTACCTTTCATGAAACAAGAAATAGAAAGGTAAAATGTTAAGTCCAAAATGATCAACTGAGGAAATAAAAATAGTAATACAGTAGTTCAGAGATAAAATAACTAAAGAATTCTTTTCACAAAACAAGGAAGTCTCTAAAATGATGGATCGTGAAATAACAATGTAAACATTTTATTTAGCTCTGTAGGGTGAATGCCAGAGAAAAGCATTAGTAGGTTAAAAGGGTTCCCTCTGAAAACTGAAATCAGAGACAGACAGATGTGACTTGCACGGTAAATTCCTCTGCACCTCCAGGGTTTCAACCACACGCCCCTAAAATGTGGGCGAAACGTGTGCATGACCCTATAATAACTAGTACTTGTTTTTATTGTCAAGAAAAGCAAGTTTGCAAAGCAGGCAGCTTGGCTTTCTAGACAACACTCTTGACCACAATTAAGCAGATGACTTAACTGAGACAGATTTAGCCAAACCTAAGTAGAGAAAAATGTCTAAGTTGTAGCATTTTAGAGAATGGCCTCAAAATAGGATTTCCAAGCCAGCAAACGCAGCCACACCTGGAAATTTCTGAAAAACTCCACGCACCATAAGCACGTGGTTGAAAATGAAGCAGTCCCCTTCCAAAAATGAATTAGAGACTACGGGTGTGAGCTCAGCAATCTGTTTTAATAAACCCCCCTTAGACCCTGATGCTAATATATTCTGCGAATCATCACTATGGTCCCAGGAAAAAGCAGCTGGAATGACATGAACCTAAATAAGAACAACTCTCGGAAGGAGGACGTCTATATTCCTGGGTTTTACTTGGCAAGTTTAGTTTTCACAATGAATATATGAGTGTGGAAGTAGGGTTTGCTTGTTAGCAAGATATGGACAATTTCTAGAACTGACAAGAGTACTCATCTGAATACACTTGCTTTTCCAGAAAAGAAGACGGGAAGTTTCAGGTACATAAGCTCTCTAGACACTGTAGGACAGAAAACCGAGAGTTAAACACATCCACAGGTACAACAAGCATAATTCATCAGCAGCGGAATCAGGATTCAGAAGTACATCAGTAAAAGTGTTTCCCCGACCTCCCTTTCTGTGATTTATGTCTTTGATATTCCTAAATGCCACATCCCAACAAACACACCAGCAGGAAAATTGTTAATTAACCAAAGTAGATGCAACTCTTCCTCATAAATTTCACCCTCCTTCTGGCAAAAAAGCCCAAAGTATTTTTCAGATACCTTTATTGTACTGCTAATCACCTTTATTTTCACAGATCAAAGGCTAAATAAAGATTTTTAATCAATGTGATTTTAATCCACCGACCTTTGAATCCAGTGATTCCATTCAACTCAATACTTTTTGGATCATATTCGAAAGTAAAGAAAACCTTTAGGCTAGAAAAGTTCTCAGGACTCAAGATAAAAGCTAGTTGTGAATGTCATATTTTAGAAAGAATATAGAAGTGACAGTATTGAAAGAACTAAAAAGAGAAAAAAGGAAAGAACAGATGAGGAAGATGACTTACTGCGGTTCAAGTTCAAATCGAAGAATAAAGCAGAGATAAAACAAAAAAAAATGCAGGAAAAAAGACAGAGGAAGTCGGGGTGTCACCAAAGAAATCTGACGCTAGAACCATAAAGTGAAATGGACCAGGAGAAGATGGAGACTTAAAAGCCATCATTATATTTGATTTATATAATCCAGTTTAACTGCCTGTTAGAAAAACATTTGGCGAGCATCTAGTTGCAATATTTTCAGCTGTTCTCGTTTTAGAAGATTTATCTACAGCAGTGCTGGGTGGTTAAAATTCCATAATGAAGGTGGAATGCGGCGGCAAATATTTCCCTAGCCCCAAGTTCTGGCGCATTCCCGTTTCCCTTTTTTGAAGCAGCAGAAATTCTGACTTATTTTATTATGTAATAAAAAAATTAATTTATAAAGGCCAATCCAACTAAATCTTCAGTACCAGCTCATGGAACACTAAATGTTTACATCTTTTTTAGATTACTCCCTTTGCAGGGTTCGGAGAGACAACAATAAGCTCAGCGCAGGCCCTCGATAGAAGGGCGTGGCTTCTGCAGCGTGCCTCCTCCTTCACCAGGGGATAAAATCGTAACCCAGCAGCAGCCTGTCCTCACGAACCTGTGCTTGGGGTGAGACACCTCAGAAGCTTCTGTCTTCCTGTCGTGGTTATCCTTGTGATCGTTATTAGTATGAAACCTATCTTCCTATCACCTTTGAAAATCCCAGATGGAAGTGAACATCTTATAACGAAATTAGAGCAAAAAAAAAAAAAATTCCATAATATCCAATTGCCTTTGACCATTTCCTCCAAATCATGTGATTTGTCCCTGTCCCAGTCCCCCAGTGCCTTCGGGGCAAGGACACTGTGTTTGGATGTCGGTGCCCAGCCTGACACCCAGCGAGTCCCCTCAGACTGTGGGTGCACAGCACCAGCCCAGGTTGGTTTGCTTACTCTTTTCTGATTGCATCTATCTGTGGGTTGTATGACCTGAATATTTATTATTATTACAGTTTATTTTTACACTTTGTGCCTTTTTCCACCTCAGTTGCAATTCCCGTGGACTTCCCACCACCCATTCAGCCGTGTGTCATCAGCATAGTCCCGTGCACTTAACCCCATTTTTTGATCCCATTCCCCACTCCACCCCATAAAATGTCTTTGGTATATAGTTGTTCCTTGTTTTCCATTTTTTCTTTATTACAATTGCTTTTTATCCCCCTGGTCCTTTATGCTCCTGTTATGAGGGAAGCCATCCAGTATTTTTCTTTTTCTTTCTGGCTTATTTCACTAAGCATGATCCCTTCCAGCTCCATCCATGTGGCTGCAAAAGACATGCGTTTATCTTTTTGATGGCTGAGTAATATTCCATTGGGTATATGGACCACATCTTTTTAATCCAGTCATTTACCTTTGGGCATTTGGGCTGCTTCCATGTCTTTCCAATTGTAAATAAAGCAGCAATAAACATGCGGATGCAGGTGTCTTTTTGAATCAATGTTTTTGTGTCTTTTGGGTAGATACCTAGGCATGGGATTGCTGGCCATGACCTGAATATTTTAATCCCCAAATTCATTTGTTACAATCTGAGTCCTCAGGCATGGAGTCAGCGCCCTTGTGAAAGGGACTCTAGCTAGCTCCCTGCCCTTCATGTGAGGCCCCAGCCCGGTCGCCTCTCTGTCAGTGAACTTCGAGGCAGGTCCTCACACAACAAATCAGCCGACGCCTTGACCTTAGACTCGCAGACTCCAGAACATAAGAAATAAATACTTGCTCAATGCACAGCCTCCCCCGGCCCCCGCTCCAGTGTATGGCCTCTGTCACAGCAACAGCAGCTGGGGTAGACAGAGAGTAAGACTGTGTGTGACCCCCAGTGGCGGGAGGGCACACAGTGCAGACCGGGGTCCCCCAAATGGTAGGGCCCTCATGCACTGGCTGTAAAGCCAGCTGCCTCCCCAAGGCTGTGGGCTGCCATGCCCTTAGCCACGGGCTGTTCCTCTTCAACCAAAAACAGCTTTTCACTGGAGAAGGGCAGAGCCCTCCAGCCCGCCAGGCTCTGGCCTGAGAGTCTGGGAATCCCTGGGGTGACCAGGAGCAGCAGCCCCCAGGCATGAGACCAGCCTGGGCAGCAGAAGAGACCGGTGACCAGAAAGCTGCCAATGGTGACCACCCAGGGGGAACCCACATGGGGACCTGTCCGGGGCCCTGGGCTTGTGGGCAGCCGCCCCGCTCCCTGGCACCCCTGGCTCCTCCCAGCAATGCACCCGTTTGTCAGAACGGGCCTTGAGCTGCTGTGCTCGCTGGGTCCCTTGTCCTACAGGAAGAAGCCTGCGTCTCTGGAAGCCAAGTTGCTCCACAGTATTGGAGCCATACTCAATCCCAAGGGCGCTGTTCTCACAAACAAAACCTCCACTGCCAAAGCCATGCCACGCCCCTTGGCATGTTACCCGGAGGAGCTGAAACCCACGTCAGGCACCGCCTGGTGTTCAGAGCAGCTTTACTCTCAGTTGCTGAAACTTGGAAGCCACCGCGAGGTCCTTCTGCAGATGAAGGGGTGACCTGAGGGATTCGAGTTGATAGGGGACCAAGGGAAAAAGGCTCCCCAAGATCACGGGGAAAGAAGCCGGTCGGAGCGCTACATCCCGCCTGACTCCAGCTCTGACCTTCTAGAAAAGGCGAAGAAGGTGGGGCCCATGATGGCCTGGCAGCTGCCGGGCCGGGGGGCAGGGGTGAGAGGGTGGGGCTCACAGGCGCTTCAGGGCAGTGGGGTCGCTCTGAAGACAGTAACATGGCAGGTGCATGTCACCACACGTGTGTCAAACCCAGCGAGGTATACGACACCGTGAGTGAACCCCGATGTCAGCTGTGGACTTGGGGTGATCTGACGAGTCCAGGGGGGTTGCGTGTACGTGTCAGGATACGGACAGCTAGGGGGAGCGGGAGGGAAGGTAGGAGATGGAGAACCTCTGTACTTTCAGCTCAATTTTGCTGTGAACCTAAAAGCGCTCTTTAAAAAATTAATCTATGAATAATAAGTGAGGAAAATGTATTCACTGTTGATCTGAAATTCAACAGTAACAAGACAGCCTGCGTTTTCATTGCTAAATCTAGGAACCCTGCAAAGAGGATGGAAACACCAAATTATCAAAGTCATAATAAAGATTTTGGTCTCCCCCCCATTATCTACCCAGCTGACACCCCCAAAGTAGCGGGGTTGGCTGAGATGGACTGACACCCTGCCCCTCCCCACTCTGGATTTTGTTAACTTGCCACAGTTTGGCTCCCTCCAATGAATGAAAAATAGGAATTTTTACATTAATTTCCGGCCTCCCGTTCACCTGCGATCCCAGCTTGCTGATTTACACACGTGTGTTCAGTCATTTCACTAAAGCCCACGAACTCAGAAACGGGGTTTCAGTTATTTCAGGGCTCATCAGTGACCATCCAAAAATGTTCTTGATAAATGCTTGGCCAATTATTCTTCTCTAGCCTCCAATATTTTAGAAGTAAAGCATCTGACCTTTAACGCAACATGGTTTCTCTCCTTTGATAAGGTTATTTCTGAGACTATTTACATGCTAGCCATATAAATTTAATATTTTATTTACTCAAGCAATCGCCACCATCCTCTGCAGAGACAGAATTCTCATCCCTGTGTTTCTGGAGTCACCTGTGACACGGCAGGGGCTGAATAATCCCATTTAGCAACCTGTCACTTTGGGCCGTTCCAGTTGCTAAGTTCTGCCTGGCTGTTTCCGCATCAGCACATCGCCAAGATACAATGAAACTCATAAAGCCGAACCTGTTATCTGCCAAGCACATCTCTGGATACTTGCATCTTGGGGCGTGGTCTATTACAGAGACTCTGACACGCATCAGCCCCCTCTGCAACGTGACACATGTACGGCATTATAACTGACTTAGGCGCCGAGGAAGCTTGTCGCAAGCGTAATCGGCTGATCTGCCTGGGACAAATCTAATTTGCTGGCATAAGTCACCGCAGTTTTGGAGGATGCCTGAGAGGTCAGAGCAACAGCCCCTGCACCCCAGGGGTCACTGGTTTCAGCCAGACACTCACAAGCTTTGCTACAGAAACAGATGACAGATGAATATATATATTATATATTGCATATTACATATTATATATACGTATACATATATTTATATGTATATGTGTGTATATGTATGTGTGTGTGTGTGTATATGAAGCGAATTTCAAACTATTGGTGGGCTTCCTTAGATGCTTTCATCTAGGGGTTTTCCCAAATCCAAAGCCAACATAGATCAGCCAGCGCGGTAGGCAGCCGTGATCAGTGTCCCACGGGAACGTAAACCCATGATCCAAATGCACCAACCCCCAGGATTTTAGCAGTGGCCCCTCTCACATCTGCCCGGCTGCAGGAAAGCCCACAGCAGCCTCCAGGCAGGGAAGGAGGCGTGCACTGGGGCCTCGGACTCTGGACCCCTGAAGCTCAGAAAGGCACAAGGAGACCCACCACCAGGAGGCTGCTGTCCCTTCCTGGGGCTCCTCACCCCAGCAGGAGGCACAGGGGCACTTGGTTACTCGCTCTCAGTGAGCCAGAGCCCCGACGGGAGGATGTGGCTGCTTAGCATTAAGAACCAGGTTAGGGGCGAGTTTTGGTCCTAACTGCTTCTGTAAAGTGCACAGTAATTCCGCCCCTCGCCTTCCTTGGAGTCTGTGTGACCCCTCCCTAAGCCCAGACAGACAGGCAGGCAGATACCACACCCTAGCGTTATCGCGGGGACAGGTCGAAATTGGGTTGTGATAAACACGCCCTTGTGTGGTTGAACTGTGACGGAGCTGTGACGCTTGTTCATCTTTGAGTTCATTTGCTGAGTTGAATTTGCGCAGGCTGTGATGCATGTAACGGCCAGTGCGGCCTATATATTCCCTGACATCCCCCGGTCGGGGTCTTGCTTCCCTTGTGTGGCCTGCGTGCCTGCAAGAAAGCTTGACCCCAGCTAGCTGGCTCCATAAACTCCGCTTGCTTGTGCATCTCTGGTCCTGTCCTTCGCGGGAGGCAGCCGGGTGATCCGGACCTTAACAGAATAAAGTCTACAAAATACTCAAGGCGGTGCAATACTCCCTGGTGGTGCAATGGGTTAGGATGCAGCACTGCAAGCTGGCGGTGCCAGCCTCTGTGCCAGTTCACCCCCACCGGTCCTGGAGGTGGCCATGTTGCGCCAGGTTTCAGGTTTCCCAAGGAGCCGATTCCGATGCAAAGCCCACAACGGTCTTTACTGCAAGCTGGAGCCCGGGCTCCCAACATGCAGCGACACAGTGGCCAACGTTGAGATCCCCGAGCCAAAGGAAGCAGGGTTTTTATTGCAGAAAAGGGGAGTTTCTGATTGGTGGACACTGAACAAAATTATCTTGTCTTAACCCAGTTGGTCCATACGTGTAAGACGTGACCTTCACGACTCGGCCGCATACCTTAGGACATCTGGCGTTTTCCTGATATGTACTGGTCACTTGCCTACTTGGGTAATTGGCTGTTGCTATGGGATTGTTACAGTGCACCAAATCTGTTATATGACAGGGAGAGAGGGACACCCCTGAACCCCTAAACCTGCCTGCTCTAAGAGGGTTCTGCCATCCACCACGTCAAGACTAAACATATAAAACTTTAATGAAAAGGGACTTTAATACAATGAGAATACAATACAGAACACAAAAAATGTAGTGCCTAAATCAAACACCTGAAGTGACCCGTCCCCTCGTGGGCAAAAGTCCACCCAAAAGGGACTGGCCCAAAG
>NW_004567117.1:44978562-44980202 GCF_000260355.1 Condylura cristata | reverse complement strand
TTGTTATCTTTATCACAGTGAGTGATTGGCTAAAATAAAGTCCCTTTAGGCCATAAATGCAACTTAATGACCTTCATTCTCATTGAGACATCTTAGAGGGTCAAGTCAAATGGAGGACTAGGGTGGAGGCTGGCTGGAGAGTGAAGAGGGATAAGGTAAGACCCGGGCTAGGGTGGAGTAATTCTCTTGTAAATCAATCACAAAAAGAGATACAGTAGAGTTCCTTAAACTGAACAGGAAGCTTAAGTAGTTCCTTTAAAACTGAATAGGAGACTTGGGTGAAGTTCCTTATTTAAAGACTAAAGGGTAGAAAACTTAAGCAGTTCTTAAGAAACAGAATAGGAGGCCACGGAAGACAGCAGAGTGATGAGATTTGGGTTCTCATCTGGGCAGTAAAAGAACGTGTCCTAGTGCTGCCTCATATTACAATATTGATTTTGCTACAGCAGCCAATTGCTTTTATTAATCAGCCAATAGTGAAATTATTTGACTTCAAGAGGAATTTCCCACCCTGGGGCAGTGCTTGCAAGTCTGAGCCAGGCAGCACCTTATTGCAACAGGGGGGTCCCTAGGAAAAGGGGAAGTTCCAGGTTCCCTGCCCCGGCCAGAAGGAGGGTAGAGCTGAGCTGAGAGAAGAGAAGGAAGCTGGATGGAGAGCCAGAAGGAGCCCTGAGGAAGGCACATGGAGCAGCGAGCATGTGAGGAAGAAGCCGGGCTTGTTTCCTGGCCCTGTAGCAGTTAAGGCAGATGTGGGTGAGATACCTGTAGGGAGGTGACTGTGGCCGTGTTTATATTGATTTTGATTTACTCTTTTCCTCCCAGACTTGTCTGGCCATGTCTGACCCTTTTCTGACCCTTGTCTGGCCAGAAGGTGCTTTAGTCTGGTGGCGGCTTTCAGGCCTTGCTTTGGACCAACCCCTTTTGAGTGGACTTTTGCCCACGAGGGGACGGGTCACTTCAGGTGTTTGATTTAGACATTATATTCTTTGTCTTCTGTATTGTATACTCACTTTATTAAAGTCCCTTTTCATTAAAGTTTTATATGTTTTGTCTTGACACGGCGGATGGCAGAACCCACTTAGAGCAGGCAGGTTTGGGGCTTCAGGGGTGCCCCTCTCTCCCTGCCCCTGGAACATTATGAGGCTGAGGCAATCCAGTTGTAAACTGAAGGTTGCTCAGAATATTTTATTATTATGATTATACAAAAAAGGGAGGTCATAACATAAGTTAGCGCAGGAATTGTGATTTTTCAGTTTTTCCTTTTCTATCCAGAATTTGTCAGTCGATAGAAATTGCATAGCTTGTGACACTTTGAGGTAACTACTTAGGGAGTTCTCTCAAAAGAAGGATAATTCAAAAGCACTGACCCCTTCACTTAAATGACTGTGTAAATGGCCAGCCAGCCACGTCGGCCCAAAGCCCGTCCTCAGTCTTCCCAAAGAGGTCTGTGCCAGCCCCTAACAAACAGTGAAGCTGTCTCCCTCCCACAGAATTCCTCCACGGTCCAGAGCCTCCCAGAAAGCACAACCTGCGCTAAGACACAGGGCACACGGCCCCAGAGACCCGGCCTTGGCTCATTTGCTTTCTATCCACGACACAAACCATGAGCTCCTCTAATGTGGTGCCTTAACCTCTACCTC
>NW_004567117.1:44973267-44976912 GCF_000260355.1 Condylura cristata | reverse complement strand
CGCCCGCTGCTCCCCTCAGCAGTGTACTTCGTCAGTCTGCCTGTTCTGCTCCCCACTCTGTCTCTGGTGAATCCTCTCACCCCCCACATCTCTGGCCTGTACCCCAGTTCTGTATGAATAAATAAATCTTAAGAAAAAAAGAGATTTCAGAAGTCACGTGCACCTTATCTTGGTTGAAAGTCACATTCATAACTAAGTTGACACAGACACACATCCACCTGCTGTCTAGTAAAAAATAGAAGCTATACTAGACCATTCACCAAAGTTCCCTTATTCATGCCACTCATTAATTTCTGGTGTATAATTGTTTCCAAATCAGGAGCAAAGAACTTGCGAACACACAGATTACCCTGGGGACCTCGGACCATTTCAGGAACCATGGCCTGCGGGAAACACTGTCAGTATGCAGTGCCTGCCCTCTACTGGTCAACTTGTGAAGCACCACAGTGATGATCCCGAGCATAAATAGTACTTAGGTGAAGACGAAAGCAATACAAAAAAAATACAAAAGATTTTTCTGGAATTTTATATAATTCCAGTTGGTTATCGCTCACTGCTGTAATCCTCTACTGAACAAGGTGGATGGAAGGCTGCCTCATACAAGGAACTATCTATTGCAAAAAAATAGAACATTCTTAGAGAATCAGACGTTCTTATGCCTGCTACAAGCACGGGGTCAGACGTTTCTGTCATCTCTTTCTCAGTCTGACAAAGTATGTCAACTTTCATCTCGCATCTTCTCCACCCACACTGGAACTCAGGAAAGGCTCAAGTCGAAACCTTAAACTTTGCAAACATTCAATAAATGTCTGTCCATGAAAGCGGTTGCATCAACCAAAAAGCCAGAATGAGCAATATCACAATAAGCTTCCTGGCCGTTGATTTCCAAAGTCGCCCTGGACTCCAGAAGAATTATGGGCTTTTTTCTCTTTTTATTGTGAAATAACGTGCACAGTTTAAGGTGTGTGACGTGGTGGTTGGAGTCACATATACCAAAGCAGTCTCAGCCAACATCCACATATTCATGCAGACACAAGAAGAAGGAGAGTGGGGTGGGGGAGGGGGTGTCCCTGTGATGAGAGCGCCGAGGATTTCCTCTGAGAGCTCTCCTGTATGCCGTGCAACGACAGTCCTCATCTTGTACCTCCCTACTACTTACTTATAATCTTATAACTGGAAGTGTGCACATGTGGGCAATCTCCCCCAGCTCCCCAGCCCCACCCTCCCTCCAAGTCTTGGCGGTGGTGCTGGACAGCATGACCCCAGCGCAGTGAGCCAGAGGACCTCCAAGCTGCTGCAGCAGGCCTCTGTACTTGCTACCTCCCCCACTCTATACCAGGGAGGACAGTTACCAGAAAAGTTTCACGACCTCTGTCTATAGAGGCCACCCGGGGCGGGCGCGGCACACAAGCTACTGATTCCTGGCGGATTAGAACTTCCTGGACCAGGACAACACAAGCTATGTGTGCAGTTTGAACTACGCGGGCCCGGGACGCAAGTAGTGGCTGTATGATCTGGGGCGTCTCCCTGTCCGGGGTCTTGCTTGCCCGGCCTGCGTGCCTGAAGCCTGACCCCAGCGAGCTGGCTTAATAAACTCCGCTTGCAGTTTGCATTGCGGTCAGACTCCTGTGGCTCCTTGGAAGTTGCGCTACGGAGCCCTAACAGTGGCATTTAGATTGCACACACAAGGGAGATCATGTCTTTGTCTTGCTCATTTTGACTTATTTCACTTAATATAATGTCTTCAAAGTCCATCCATGTTATAGCAAATGATAGGGTTTCCTTTTTCTGCCTGTATAATACTCCACGTACACCACAACTTCTCTATCCTTTCATCCACTAGCTTTCCCCCACATCTTGACTATTGTAATCAGTGCCACCATGAGCATGGGATACAGGTACCTCTTCCAGTTAGTGCTTTCCAGTGGAGCAAAGGGCTTCCTTTCCTCTACCTCCTCACCAGCATCAGTGACCTCCGGTCTTATTGAGTCCACTCCAGCAAATCCTTCAGTCTGGTCCCAAGTTGTATCACTAATGACTAATGAAGTTGAGCACCTCTTGGCCCCTTTTCTATCATCTTTGTAGAAATGTCTGTTCAGTCCTCTGCCCAGTTTTTAGCTGGGTTATCTGATTTTTGCAATTGGCTTATATGAGTGTTTTATGTATTTTGGTTATTAACCCCTTATCAGCTATATTATTTGCAAATATTTTCCCATCCCATAATTTTTTTACTTTGTTGATGGCACAATATGATATTTAAGAAAAACATTACAGAAAAATAAACATCCAGTTGTATATTCACTGATTGTATAGAGAAAAGGGTGAGGTCCTGCCCTCCATCCCAGTTGTGTTCAGACCAGATTCTTTGACCCAGAGGCCAGTGAGGGGAGAGCGGGAAGAGAAGGCGCCCTTCTGGGATAAAAGGCAGGAAGGAGGGAGGAGACAGAGGCAAACCGAGGTGACAATTCAAACAAGATAACAGACAAAGGAAGGACTCAAACCTAGAATTGAAACCTTAGCCTAAGTTGTGTCCTGACCACAAAGAAAATAGCAAGTTTTTACTGTATAAAACGTTACGTCAAATTCACGGGACAAACTAGGAAAGTCTGTGCAACGATTGTGAAAAGGCGAAAGTCTCTATCATTTAAGAAGTATTTAGCAAGCCAGTAAGCGAAGAACAGCGGCCTGAGACACCCAGGCGGCATCCAGGGGAAAGGAGACTCCGCTGGGCGTTAAGGGTCTCCGCAGACGCTGGCCGCAACACGGATGGTGGGATGCAAAGCACACCCATTAAGGTCAACTTTTAATCAGAAAACTTCCTAATGGATAAACGTAAGTATTTTGAAGCCTTTGCATATGAAAGCAAACAAGCCCCTAATGCTGGCAAGAAAAGAAACCTAGGCGTTTCCAGGGAGCCGCTGGCAGTGTTTAGCCTAACCAACCCCCACGCCAGCCTGCACACGCTCACACTCTGTTCACAGGGGCGCGAGGTCGTGCCTGGTACCACAGCGTGACGTTATTTCTCCCCAGCCAGACCCTGATCCACGCCCGTCGCGCCCACCCGGAGCCAGCCCCTTCAGGAACCGGGCGGGCACCCCGCGAGTCGCAAGGAAGCCGACGGCCGGGAACGGGCAGGCTAGGAACCCGAGGGGAGCCCAGCTCACTTTGCACCCAGCTCCCGCCGGGTAAATAGGAGAAATACCGTCCCGTGTCGCTGCTAGGCACAGATTAAGTAGTGCATATTTCAAATGTTTTTGGACGGGCTGGTAGGCCCCGGTGGATGGTGCATTTGGGGTGGAAGCGGGCCCAGCCACTGGGCCAGAAAGACACCTCTGCGTGAAGGGGAGACTGATCACGTCCACCACTGTCGTGAAGAGTGAGGGCTTGGCACACTCGGGCGACATCACCTAGCATCTAAGGTGCCTTCCCTATGCACAAACATTGACCTCAATAAAATGGACTGAACAGAATCCGTGTAAACTGAACCCATAAGGCGTTAGATGGGTCGTGAGTGCAAATGAATTATAACGTATAAAAATCATTGCTGAGGCCCTCCCTGGGGGTGCAGCGGGTTAAAGCACAGCACTGAGAAGCTAAAGCCACTTCTGCATGAGTTCGATTCCCACCTGCCCCGGAGGTGACCAC
>NW_004567117.1:44970822-44972364 GCF_000260355.1 Condylura cristata | reverse complement strand
CTGTGGCAGGCCTCGGAGGGTGACTCCATGGGGCAGCTCACTGTGCTCCACCAGGAGTGCTCACCGCACCCCGCCCGCCCTCGCCAAGATCCTCCAGTCCACCTGGAGAGCGCCCAAGGGAAGCAGCTAGAATTCAGGAGCGAATCAAGTCCACAGGCAAGAGAAGGCCCTGCCCCAAGTGCTGTGCAGACACGACTTTATTTTCTAATATGTTAAGCTCGCCAGCAAGAGACTCTCAACTCAACCCATAAATGGCACCCAGCTATCCTGGGACCGGTGAAACTCATCTTCTCTTTAGCCCACAGGGAATTTCCGGGACAGGTACGTCTGAATCCTCTTTTAAAGTGAACCGGTGGTGCAGACAGCGGCAAGCCAGTCCTTGTCAGAAACAGCTGCTCCCTTCAACCTGGTGTCTGCCACCAGCCCACCCCCAGCACCCAGTGTTTGTGTCTGTCTCCTGAGACGGGACTACGTATCAGGAGGTGAGCGTTCAACCCCCTCAATCCTGCACTGCTGATGTGGTCAACACCCCATTTCGAGGATGAGCAAACTGAGGTTTCCTAAGGTTGGGTATTCACCCAGCACACAGCAGCAGAACTGGGCCCCACGGCTGGCTGCTTCCGGAGCACAGCCGCTCTTCCTCTCGACAGGCCCCGCCGAAGGCCACCCAGGAGAGCTCCCTGGTGTCTGCTCTCCTTCCCCGAGGCACCATGTGAGCGACCAAGGAAGGAAGATTGAGGACGTGAGCATCTGTAGTCGCTGTCTTCGTCGGGGACGGCTCCTCACTTGATGACGCCCATCTTCCCATCGGCAGCTGATTCCCCAAATAACAGACAGTATGAGAACAGCCTTCTCTCCTCTCTCTCCATACATATTAACACCTTAAATATCAGCAGTGATTGCATGTCGGAGGCATGCACTTCCAGAGCCTCTGCCTCAGGCGGAATGCATAAGCTGAATGATGATCAGTAAATAAGAAAGCCATACTAAAGAAAATGGGCTAACATAAAATGCCCAATAGCTTCCTTTCTTCAAAGGTTAATGACCAGAAACACTTCCAAGCTGGTATTTCACTGGGATCTTCAATTTGTAATGAAACTCGCTTCCCAAACTCCGCTAATGCTCATCAAGCAAAAGTCAGCCCCTAACTGCCTGCCTCGTTGCCATTAATAGTAATTTTTTAATTGCATAAGTCATGAGCATAAGCTTGATCAGGGAATGAGCTTTCTAAGTCATCTTGCTGACAAAAGATTATCTCCTTATGAGTCTGAGTCTATAGAACCATTAACTGTACTTTTTTTTTTTCAAGAATGCATCGATTTCTCCTTTAGGACATTTGTGTCTTTGGTATTGAAAAAAGAACTAGACTAATCTTATGTTAATCCTGAGAACTGTAATCCTCTTTATTTGCAAATCCATGTCCTGCTCGTAAGCAGCATTTAAAGGGCCCCCCCAACACTTCCATCTGCCATGTTTTCCCACGAACTCACACCATCTGCGGACCCCACGTCCCTGCACCCAGGAGTCTCCTGAAACAACCTG
>NW_004567117.1:44968413-44970424 GCF_000260355.1 Condylura cristata | reverse complement strand
GCCTCACTGGGTGTAGGGCCCCTCCCGCGTTCAGGACGCCTCCCAAACTGCCTGGGCTTCCAGGCCACCAGGCCGTGTGACGTCACACCAGCTATGGGCTGTCTGACGTCATCACGGTTGTCATCACCTCCTGCCAGGAGGCCTCTGCCGTATGACATCATCGCGGTCGTTATCACCAACTGCCAGCCGGCAGAGGGCCAGTCTAGTAGGGTGCTAAGCGTGAATTGAGCTGCCCAGACAGGGGCACATGTTCACGGACAAACCTACACCTGGGTGAGCCCCCCAAACTATACTGCTCATAAAACGGGGTGCAGGGCCCTCCCTGGTGATGCACCAGGTTAGGGCACAGCGCTGCAAGCTGGCCGCAGCCGTTTCAGTGCGAGTTCGAGCCCCGCCCCGGGGGTGACCCACACGGCCCGCAGACCTCTCCTGACCCGCCCGCTGCCCCCTCAGCGGTGGGCTTCGTCAATCGGCCTGTTCTGCTCCCCGATCTGTCTCTGGTGAAGCCTCTCGCTGCCCCTGCACCTCTGGCTTGTACCCCAGTTTGGTATGAATAAAATAAATAAACCTTAAAAAAAAAAGGGGGGGTGGGAGCGGCAATTGCTTCTTCCATTAGGGAAAAGTGCAAAGGCCTAAAGCTGCTGCTTTCGCGCTGATAACCTGCAGCCTGTAGGTGACGGTGCCACACCACTGCCGGCCCGGGGCCCCCACCCCGTGGCACAGACAGGAGACCTGAGACTGAGCCAAGTCCACCCTTTGGGGGGGACGGACCCTGCCGCGTCCGGCTGATCGGAGCCGAGTCCGGCGAGGGACGATGAGGTTAAAGAAAACACAGGACGCCGAGGTTCTTCATCCAGGAGTCTCTCGTTTATTGCCAGCGATCCCTTTATATACCATTAGGCAGTAGGAGTGGAAGATTAAGGCAGGAAAGGAGGAAGTGGGGAATTTCTCTTGCCACACCACCTGCAGCTGCCAGATGCTGACACTCCCTTACAAGGGAGTGTGCTAGGGCAGAGAAAGGTCAGGTTGTCCCTGTGGCGTCTTAGGCAGATAAACACAAGTCTGTGTCATGGCTTTATCGGCCCGATCAGCTGGCTGCCTTGACACGCACAACAGGGGGCACATCCCCCGGAGCCCCGGGGGTAGTGTGCTAACTCGGCACCAACAGGACCCCCCAGTCTACACTGCTCGGTTCTGACTCCAGGACACTGCTGCTTTTTCATAACTTTATGGGGATGATTTAAAGAAATCACACTAATGCAATGGCCAAGGAACTGTTTTCTCATGGGACGAACCAGATGAAAATGACAGGCGACGCCCTATTTTCTTTCTTGATCTGAGTCAGGACACCCCTTCGCTCCCCAGGCTAGACTTCCTCAGGTAGGCCGGCACCCGCGGATTCCTAACGTGCGGAGTCAAACAGCACCTGGAAGGAGGCTCCGATCTGTAATGAGCCGCTGACTTTTGTTGGGGAAAAGTCTAACTTGGGGTTAAAGTAACCCTCAAACTATGGAGATTAAACAGCTTCCTTCAAGCATTTGAGGAAAATTACATACAAGCCCCTGCAGAAGTCTCTTAGAAGTTACTTACTGAAGGATGCATAAACCAGACCGAATGACAGGTGCTAATGGAGATGTGAGCGGAGGGTGTGAGTGAGTGGGGGCGATGCACCAGGAGCCCAACTCTGGGCCCCCGGTCGGGACGGGGGTCCCCGGCTCCAGCATACACAAATGGCCTTCGAGTCCCCTGGCGGCTGTGTGTGTCCACTTGATGGGGCAAAGCGTGTCCAGGGACTTGGCTAAGCCTTGCGCTGTGTCTGTGAGGGCGGTCAGCACTTGAGTCCCCGCGTCCGTGGGGCAGGGCACCCTCGCCGACACGCGGGCAGCGTCCAATGCCCTGAGGGCCGGGGTGAGAGAGAACTTGCCCCGGGCTGGCCATTTCTGCACTGGGCCACCAAGGTCTCCTGATGCGACTTGCTCCCAGCCCGATGTCAGGCCGCCAGCTGATTCCT
>NW_004567117.1:44961533-44968220 GCF_000260355.1 Condylura cristata | reverse complement strand
CAGCCCTAGGGCCCAGGCCGGACCCAGCCACCCGCAGCCCTCGGGCCCAGGCCGGACCCAGCCACCCACAGCCCTCGGCCTCCAGCGCTGGTTCCCGAGTGTCAACACAGCTACCATGCAAAAGCTGTCCTGAGAAAAACCCCGACTGAGAGGGGTCTCCAAGTGAGGAAACAGCCCGGTGGGAGCCAGGCCCCTTATTTACACGTTCAACGGGGTTTGAACTCCTTCGGAGCAAGTATTGAACTAGAAGTTCAATGTCTTAGTGTGACCGATTAATAACTGTGACTTGGCGGAAATTATCAGCAATCTAGTGTAGTTTCCGGACACCGTGAGGCTGTTTTTAACCAGTCCCCTTGCGCGGGGAGAATTTGCCAGAAACAACCCGTTGGTTCGCATATAGACTCCCTCTGAATGCCACTTTTTGGACCTTTCCGAAAGGCTTGTAGGTTTTAAGCGCAGACCTGGCACAACGCATTTCGTTAAGCTGCTGGGCTTTGAAAACAAGGGTGAAGGGTGTGTAACGGGGTGAGACGCTCGGGTCGTGGGACAGTGGGTGAGCTTGGCCTGAACCCCCTCCAGTCCCTCCAGCCCAGACGCTGGAAAGGCGTCTGCCGCCGGGTCCCTCACAAAGTGGGGACTGCAGATCTCGCTCCAGCAGGGTGCTGCCCTGAACTACTGGGACCCACAGTTGGGAAAGACGCCACCCCCGCGGGCCGCTCCCGGGAAGACCGGACTTAGCAGCACCCCGGCCTGGACGCTTCCAGGCCTCGACGCTTCCAGGCCTCTGTGCAGCACCTTGCTGTGGCCGCTCTCTGCTCCCTGCTGGTGGAAGGAAGCTTGCGGGCGCTCCGCGGACTCAGGGGCAGGTTGGGCCCCCGGCCGTGGTCAGCCTTCTCCTCGAGCTCCGAAAAGTCTTGGGCTCCCGACTGTATGTAACCAGGATTGGGAATACTTAGGATGTTTGCTTTTTTTTCCCCCCAAAACACCCAGGGAAAGGGATTGATGGTTTTCCCATCCCTAAGCTCGTGATGATTGTTGCCTCCAACCTCTGCTGCTCCCCTGAGATTCAGCTGGTTCCTTCGACAATATCGCTCAGCCTCTTGGACGGAGGCACCAGCGTCTCCTGGGCCTGCTTCTCTGTTCCTTCCTTTTTGGTGCATTTTGAACTTCCCTCCCCTTCAAAGTGACCATCACTGACCTTAGGGAATTATTTCTAAAAAAGAGACAGGCCGCCACTCGGCAGCTCTGCAACCCCCAGGACGAAACTGCCTGCAGTACGAGAGCGTGGTCAAGCCCAGACGCCTGCCCCATCCTTAGCAGGTGCACCGCCCAGTGATGGCAGGAAACAGTTCCCGGGTCAGGAAACAGTGAAAGAAAATTGAGTGTCCAGCCTCCCCAGGTCACTGCCTCACAACAGCTACAACACGGGCTGTAAGACCCCTGGGGGCTGTTTCATCCAGAGCGGCTAGGGTCAAGGCCACCCGTATGTGTGCATGTGCACGGGCTTGTGTGCATGTAGCAGTGGGTGTGTGCGCGCCTGTGTGCACACACAGCAGCCTTCCCACCACCTTGTTAACAACAAATGAGGGTGAGGCCCCCCACCTCGTCTGCAGATGCTGGCTGGGGCAGGGAGTGGGTGCGCTGGCGTCTGTCTCCCGAGCTCAGACCGGCAGCCCACACCCAGCCCGCAGGAGCCCTGGTGCGGACCACAGCCAATCATTGCTTTTGCAAATAAATACATGCACCATGAGGCCAATGGTGAATGCATTTTAAGACCAAAAGGGAAACTGACAGGTATCTAGCTAGCTCCTTCCCCCAAGTGATGTCAGCTAAAGGTTTCGGGGGAGAGCGAGAAGGATGCTTTGTAAATTCAGTGAAACCCTTATTAAAATCAAAGCAGGTTTTACTGTGGAAATTCACAAGCTGGTCCTAAAAGATGGCTTTATAATATGAAGGACCAAAAAATTGCAAAGGCAGTTTTGAAAAAGAAGAACAATGTTAGAGGCTGAAGCCACCCAATTGCACCATGACATCTATCGGGTGATAAGAAATCATTCCGAGCCCCCTGGATTCTTGCAGGCTACCAAATAATCAAGCAAGTAAGAAAAAAATATGGACAGCTTAAGAAGAACGAGTCTGTCCCCTACACATGGAGCCAGTGCGGCTTCCTGCCTGCCGGGTTTCAGACGAGCTGCTGTCGGTGCCTCAGTGACACGGGGAGCGGGAGGGGAGAGCCGGTCGGGAGGTCACCCAGGAGAGAGGTGACAAAGGGGAACAAAGGTGTTGAGTATCTGTTTCTTGAGACCTTTCTACGAGGATGAAAAGAAAAGTCTTGTAACTTATCGGATGTTTCCAGTATAACACACCTGTGATGTATTGACGCTGACCACGAATTGCTGGGGACTTTTCGTAATAAACATTAAGCTCCTGCACATAGTGCCTTAAAAAAAAAAAAAACTGGCCATGTTCGTATGCTAATAATACACATTCTGAACAGTGTCTATTCATGGAGATAAAAATTTCCAAGACAACAAGCTGAGAGTTCTTTATTCATCGCTCAGTCCCTCGTGCTCCTGGGCAAGTACCTGAGCAGTCATCAGGCCACCATCAGAGTGCAGGTCTCCTAATGTGGTAGGGCGAGAGGCTAAAGATAAGCCACGACGATCCTCAGTTACTCAGAGGCATCTTTCCAAACTGAGTGGATTGGAAACAGAATTTCCCATTAGCCCGCTTTGATCACCTCTTTCTCTTCTGAAAACAAAATAAAAATCACCGCTAGTTTTTTCCCTCGTGGGAAATGTTGAGCCTTTAAACATGACTAGTTATGGTTCAGCCCCCATGAGAAGCTGTGGGGAGGTTCCTCAGAGCACTTTCACCAGCCACTGCAGCACGAGTTTGAGCCCCAGGCAGGGTGAGCCCACAAGGCACAGCAGACCTCTCCTGTCTCGCTGCTGCTCCCCTCAGCAGTGGATTTCAGTAGATCTACCTGTTCTGCTCCCCACTCTGTCTCTGGTGAGTCCTCTCACCTCCTCCCTCGCCTCTGGCCTGCACCCCAGTTCCACTATGCAAAAATTAAAAAATCTTAAAAAATAAGTGAATAACAACAAAATGGATCTACCACATGACCCAGTGATTGATTCCACTCCTAGGAATCTACCCAAAGGACAAAAAAACACTAACTTAAAGTGAAGCCTGCACCCCCAGATGTACTGCAGCACTATTTACAATAGCCAAGTTATGGAAACAACCCAAATGCCCCAAAAGATGACTGGATCAAGAAGATGCGGTCTATGTGCACAATGGAATATTACTCAGCAATCAAAAAGGTAAACACGCTCCGTTTGCAACAACACGGATGGAGCTGGAAGGGATCATGCTCAGTGAAGTAAGTTCGAAGGAAAAGGGCAATTACCGATGGTTTCACTTAGAGGAGGAATAAAGAGAAACTGAACAAAGGGTCAGGACAAAACCTGAAGCTGACCCTGGTCTTGGGGTGGGGGGTAGGGGAGGATACAGGGGGAGGGGAGGGTGCAAGGGGCTGGGGTGCTGCATCTGGGTGCTGGATCTGGCAGTGGAGAACAACAGGGACTGAGCCTGAGGCGAGTCACCAAGTAGTGTACAGACGCGCACAGCGATGTAACAGGACACAGAAACAAATTTAATTAAAAACATGACTAATGACCCAAATTACCGGTGCAAGGGCTCCCTGTGGCCGGGACTGCAGCCGACTGCAGTATCTCTCTCTACTTTCTCCATGTTTCCCCATCGCTCCCCTTCTGGGTCCTAGCCGCAACTCAGGAACACATTCGCACAGAGTCTCTTCCAGCCCTGTGACTGCATTTAACAGGCCGGGAGGGATTAGCATGGGGGGCGCTTTTCCACCCCGACCCGAAAGGACAGGGTCTCCTCAGGATTCTCAAGGAAACAGAGCCAGGGTTCATGCGCACAGAAATCCACACGAGGACAATTATCTCAGGGGTCGGCTGGGGCCAACCCTAAGAGAGGTGGAGAGTCTCAGCGTCCACCGTCTGCACGCCGGAACCCCAGGAAAGCTGGGAGGGTCCAGTCCCAGCAGGAGGGCCTGAGGCCCGGGCATCTCTGGTGGGTCCCCAGCCTGAGCGCCAAGCCGGAATATCTGAGGGCCGAAGGAACTCGGGGAGAGCAGTCCCCGCGCCTCCACCCCGGCTCTCCAGGGAGAGGGTGCCCTTGGCATGGCTCGGTGTGCATGGACACCCCCAGGAACGGCACCTCACCAGCCGTGGGGCACCCCTCAGCAGGTCTGCTGACTCCTGAAACGACCCATCACGGTTGGGTTCAGGGGAGCCACGGAGATCAGGTGACAGGGCACCAAGTAGCCACATCCCAGGGGTCACTGCCCAGTTTGCAGGGTGCTCATCTGTGAGACAGCTGCTACCGGAGGGAAAGCGCCTGCAGGACCTTTTCATTCATTCGGTACATTACTCCTGTTTTCGTTTTACTCGATGTCTAATTCAGAGTATCCTCGAAGTCACAAAAGAGCGCATGCCTTCAGGAAAAACGACGGGCTAAATTGCTTATTATCTTTCAGCTCCCCACTCGCCCCCACCCCCAAACACTTTCCTGCCGAGGCCCAGGAAGCAGGAGGAGAGCCGCTGTTCCTGACCCGCGCCATACCTGCGGGTCCTGACCCCGTGTTCAGGGACCAGCGGGCAGCGAGAGCTACTTCTGCTTGTGCTGACTCAACCGGTCACTCGGACAAAACAAATCTAAGTAAAAATGAGTCTAAGGAAAGAATCAGGAGAGGGGATGGCAGGGTGGGGCATGTTCCTGGGGCCCTGCATGTCGCCCCCAGAGGACCTTGGGAGCACCTCTGCCCTGGGGGCACCTCTGGGAGGGGCACCTACCCCACCCACCCCCGCACCTCACCCCCGGGGCAACCTCCCCCTGGGGGCACCTCCCCCTGGGGGCACCTCTCCCCGGGGGGCACCTCTGGGGGGGCACCTACCCCCCCACACACCTCACCCCCGGGGCACCTTCCCCTGGGGGCACCTTCCCCTGGGGGGGGCACCTCTCCCGGGGGGGGGCACCTCCCCCTGGGGGCACCTCCCTCTCGGGGCACTTCCCCCTCCGGGGGTGGCACCTCTCCCCAGGGGCACCTCCCTCTCGGGGCACCTCCCCTTGGGGGCACCTCCCCCTCGGGGCACCTTCCCCTGGGGGCACCTCCCCCTGGGGGGGGCACCTCTCCCCGGGGGGCACCTCTCCCTGGGGGCACCTCCCCCTGGGGGGCACCTCCCCCTCAGAGGGGCACCTCCCCCTCTCTCCTTCGGCCCCCTGACTCAGGGACAGGTCTCTCTACTCAAGCCCACCTGCCTTCGTGAAGCGGCCGCATCTCTGGAAAATGCCTGAGGAATGAGAACGCCGCGCCGCCGCCGAGGGAAAGACAGAAAGGCCCCGCTGGCCCTCACAAAAGGCGAGGTTCTCGCGTGGCGCCTTGCCGCACGGTCTAAAATCTCTCCAGCAAGCTAAGCCCAGTCTCTCACCTGTCCTCCTGCTTTTCTATGCAAAAAGGGGGAAATGCAAATCCAAAAAAAGTGCGCAGGCTTTGGGTTTCTACCTCTACTGAGATAGACAGGACCCAGCGCTGGAGCGAGGCCCACGCAGTCGGGGCAGCTGGCAGGCAGCCTGGGCAGGGCGCAGCCAAGGAGCCTCCACTGGAGATGGGGTCGGGGGAGCCCTGGGGCAGACCCCAACTCTGGTGCCGAAAGCCGCCCGCGGCCCAGCGCAGGCTCGTCCTGCCGAGCCACAGCCGCACCCGGGCAGCCGCCATCACCGGCCGCCTGTCAGCCGTCCCCTCGCCTTCGGGACGGCCCCTCGCCTTCAACTGCACGAACTCCGTTATCTGTTTCCGCCTGTGCTTGCCTGTGCCCGCCTGCGTGTCCGGCCTCGCAGTTCTGTGGGCTATTCCCAAGGCGGCGACTCGCCCGTCCACTCGCTGGCTGTTTTGCGTAAAGGCCACACCACGCCCTGGCTGGTCCGCGGGCGTCACTCACACACACACTCACTCTCCCACCTTAGACACTGCAGGGCGTTCGCAAGAAGAGCGGTCACTAGGTGCCCGCCGACCGTCCAGGCTCCGTGTCCTCTTCTTAATGGAGTCACCGGAACTGAAAGTCTCTCAGACGCCGTTGAAGTCCAACTCGCGAGGCCCCGCCCGGCAGTTTCGGACCAGCTCATCCGCGAGGCGGCGCTGGGCGCTGCGGGGCTCCCTGCCGCCCCGACCGGCCTCCCACCGGCCAGGAGGTGGACAGGCAGGCGCGGTGAGGTGCCGGTGCGCAGGGAGGGGCCTTGAGCACCCAGGTCCAGTGACAGTGGCAGGCGCTCAGTGTCCAGTCCAGACTCGCTGTCCAGGTCAACTTCAGATCAGCCTAGACCGGCTGCATTTTGGCCAGTGCCCACCACGGGGGCGGCGTGGCTGTCTCTGCTGAGACTTGGCGGGGACCTGGAGTCTCTGGCACTCCGGACGCCTCCTCCAGGACGCCATCTCCAGGCTGGGGCCTGCAGGGGCCTGCGGAGGCCAGATGCACTGGCCCTGCACGCTCCTGCACGCCCCTGCACACCCTGCACGCTCATGCACGCCCAAGCATGCGCCCTGCACGCCCCTGCACGCTCCTGCACGCCCCTGCACACGCCCTGCACACCCTTGCACGG
>NW_004567117.1:44940413-44961433 GCF_000260355.1 Condylura cristata | reverse complement strand
GCCCCTGCACGCTCATGCACGCCCCTGCACGCCCTGCACGCTCATGCACGCCCAAGCATGCGCCCTGCACGCCCTGCACGCTCATGCACGCCCAAGCATGCGCCCTGCACGCCCTGCACGCTCATGCACGCCCAAGCATGTGCCCTGCACGCCCCTGCACGCCCAAGCATGCGCCTTGCACGCCCTTGCACGCACCTGCACACGCCCTGCATGCCCCTGCACGCACCTGCACGCCCCTGTACGCACCTGCACACGCCCTGCACGCACCTGCACATGCCCTGCATGCCCAAGCATGCGTCCTGCATGCCCCTGCACGCACCTGCAAGCCCCTGCACGCTCCTGCATGCCCAAGCATGAGCCTTGCAAGCCCCTGCACGCCCCTGCACGCTCCTGCACACGCCCTGCACACCCTTGCACGGGCCCTGCATGCACCTGCACATCCCTGCAGGCTCCTGCACACACCCTGCACGTGCCCTGCACGCCCCTAGCACTCCTGCTCAGCCCCCACCACTCACCTGCACAGCCCCAGCCCACTCCAGCGGGTTCATGTCAGCGTCACCCCCGCCCAGCCGGGGGATACAATCTGGGCGTCTGTGCGAGTCGCCGAAACCACTTGGCCCCAAGCGAGCATGGCGGCTGGTCAGGACCCAGCTTGCTGTGCCAGCTATGCCTGCTGCTCTGTTATTACCTGCCCGGCCGATTCCCTCCTGCCGGGCTCACTGACCCCAGACTCAGGCTTGGACCACCCGGGACCCAACCGCCTACTGGGGCAGGGCTTCCGCCCTGTGGAGACCCTGGCCAGAGACAGGCAGCCTGGGCCGCCCGGCCCCGACTCCCCCAGGCGGCCCAGAGGCTGGAGCCAGGGCGGGTTCTTAGCAATGTGACCCTTGGAGTTCTGGGCCAGTGTGATTACGGGGTGCAGGGTTACCCTCAGCTATTCTCAGCAGACTTTGGGGTGTAGCAGCATGACACAGGTGGGGGTGACTTCTATGACCTGGAAAGGGTTTTGGCCCCCCGGATGCTAGAGTGTCGGAGCCCCCTCTGCCACAGGTGTGGCAGGCGGTGACCTGACTAACACCTGAGCAGAGGCTGGCTGAAGAAATGCCCGTGGCAAACAGGGAGGGGGAGGGGCGGGGTGCCGAATCCCAACTGCCTAGTTGTGATAAATACACACTTTCGAATTAAAACATTCAAGTGATTAAAGGCCATTTGGATGCAACACTGGCTGACTGCCCATTGTTATTAAAACATCTTCAATGCCGGAAGAATCTCACCAGACATAGAAAAATTACCACCAGAAAAAAGAATGGACGGCCTCCCTGGTGGCCCAGCAGGTAAGGACTCTGCAGGGCAAGCTGGCGCACTCCCCTCAGTGCGAGTTCGATCCCAACCCAGGGGTGACCCAGGGCGCGGCAGACCTCTCTTGACCCACCCGCTGCTCCCCTCAACAGTGTACTTCATCCACCGGCCTGTTCTGCTCCCCACTCTGTCTCTGGTGGATCCTCTCACCACTCCTGCACCTCTGGCTTGTACCCCAGTTCTGTATGCACAAATAAATAAATCTTTTTTTAAAAATGGAAAATATCTCATGAATAATGCTAAGTGATGACATCTGGGGTATATGTGGCTAAATAAGTGATTAAAATTTACAAAGCAACCTACAGGAACCTTAGATTCAGTCCACTTCAAACCACTGGCTTCGTCCCTAAATTTAACGGCAGTAAAACAGTTCCCTGTGCTCTTAGGATGATGCTTAATAGAGCGGGCGAGAAGAGGAATTAAATTAGCAACTGGAGAAACAACAAAATACACACAGGCTCCATCACAGCCTGAAAACACGAACTACGGAGAACAAGGAAATGCACGCAGACACCACGAGGGGGCGCTGCTGCTAAGCCGGTCCCCACCAGGCTTCCAGAAACGTCAGGATGAACCCCGACATTCCACAGCGAAGGCAGACGCCTCAAAAAGAGCGCAGGAGACACACAGCAGGTACCCAAAGGCAAGCACAAGGGAATAGCAGGTCTTCCTTTCCCTGACCTTATTTTCTCAGGACAGATTTTAAAAGCAGTCTGCTTCTTCTCAGCAGAGCATTAGGCTTTTCAGGTCTATTTCCCTCTTTGGGGGACAATCCGTTTGAAAACCAACCCAGGAGCTGAGTCTCCTGGGGGGGCTTTTTCCGCCCCCACATCCCTTAGGGTCTCCCTCCAGTGAGGGTGCAGTTCACTGCAGTTCAAAGTGCTGTCTGTTAACTGACATCCTCGAGGGCTAAGTAAAAATCCAGAACCCAGACAAGAATTCCAGGCAAGCAGAAAGCCTTACTGTGAAATGCTTATAATGCAAATCAAGTTCTGAAATTCTGCGTGGAGCGTTGTGGTGCTCGGAATTAATTCCTCTATTTTTAACTTCCCCTAAGTGAAGTCACCCAAGAAGGAAGCACTGACATTTGAGGGCTAAAAGTGATAAGCGGTTTACTCAGCTATAAAACCTTTCCCAGGAGAGACAACACGAGACCAAGCTGCTCTCGCCCTCCCGCCTGGTCTTTCTCACAAAAGCGTTGATTCCATGGAAAAGGCCCAACTCCCAGGAGCTTGCATTATTTTTCAAGCATCATTTTCAAAATGAACCCCGAAAGTTTTCTTCCACCTTCTTCGCCTCACCTGTTCTCCCCAAGTCAACGGCAATATAGCTCTTCTAGGCATGGGATAGCTTCCCGGGCTGCTGAGATCCTGTGACCCAATATGGGAGGGAAGCTGTAAGGGGAGGGGGCGTGTCCCCAAGGAAAGGGGAGGTCTATAACAAGGGGGACCCCCAGGAAAAGGGGAAGTTCCAGGTTCCTTGGCCCACCCAGAAGGAGGGTGGAGCTGAGCAGAGAAAAGGAGAGAAGAGAAGGAATCTGAAGGAGAAGGAAGCAGGACGGGGAGTCAGAAGCAGCCCTGAGGAAGCCGCATGGGGTGGCGAGCATGTGATGGAGACGCCGTGCTTGCTTCTGGCCCTGGACTGGCTAAGGCAGATTTAAAACGGGAAGGACTGCCTCACACCTGTGCGCTTTATTCTTAGATTCAAAGGACAAACAAATGCTCAGCCAGGCCCTCCCTGGGGGCGCAGCGGGTTAGAGTGCAGCATTAAGCAGCTAAAGACACTTCAGCATGAGTTCGATCCCCAACCTGGAGCCGACCCACATGGCGAGGCAGACCTCTCCTGACCGCCCGCGGCTCCCCTCAGCAGTGGACCTCGTCTATCTGCCTGTTCTGCTCCCCGCTCTGTCTCTGGTGAAGCCTCTCACCGCCCCTGCACCTCTGGCCTGTACCCCAGTTCTGGATGCACAAATAAATAAATCTTTAATAAAGAAAAAAATGCTCAGCCAAACTGTAAACATGCTGAAGCCAGCCCAGAGAAAGGGAGTGGCGGGGCCTGGGAACCCCGCCCACGATCACTCAGACCCTGAGGCTGTGTTGATAAAGTGTGCAGAAGTGGAAGGGTGGGAGAAAAGTGCAATAGTTGGGGTGATAAGCCCCCAGTTTAGAGACCTTCGCCACCCTTCTTAAAAGGGATCTTAAAAGTGTTGCCTTGGTGAAACAGCACTACCACTCAAGCCTATTAACATTACAGAGTTCAAATTATTTTCTAGAATGTAAAAAAAAATGATGACAGTTTCGGAAGCGAAACTCTTCGTAAAAAGAAAAAAAATGTTGCTATGACTCTCCTGGCCACCGGAGGTCAGTGTTGCTTCAAAGCAAAATTACCCTAAATCCCTTTGGGGGTCTAGAGGTCGGAAAGAAATGATTGCCTTTTCTTTAAAAAAATGTTCGTTTCTATAGATGTGATTTTTAGACTCACTGAGTGACAGATGGTTACAACATGTTAAAAAAATCACTTGTTAAAGAAATAAACTTGTTAAAAAAAATATGTTTCAGGCAAAAATGAACTTGGATCTTCATCACTCTAAAGCAGAATGAGAGATCAAGGGAGGGGAGGGCAGCAAATATATATAAACTCAGGTTCCACGCAGAGCTCGGGCCAGCGAAAAGCAAGACTGATTCCTTAATCACTGGTGCACACTCATTCCCCTCCTGGCAAAAACACAGAAATTAAAAATACATGCTCAGGCCCTCCCTGGTGGCGCAGCGGGTTAAAGCACAGCACTGAGAATCTAAAGCTGCTTCCGCATGAGTTCGATCCCCGCCTGCCCCGGAGGTGACCCCATGGTGTGGCAGACCTCTCCTGACCCACCCGCTGCTCCCCTCAGCAGTGTACTTCCTCGATCTGCCTGTTCTGCTCCCCGCTCTGTCTCTGGTGAAGCCTCTCGCCGCCCCTGAGCCTCTGGCCTGTAGCCCAGTTCTGTATGCACAAATAAACCTTTAAAAAAAAAATACATGCTCAGCTGTAGGCATGGAAGGCAAGGATTCATGGTGGCAGAATCTTCATTCTTTTTTTTTTTTAATATGTACTTATTTTTGCATACAAGAACTGGGGTACAGGCCAGAGGTTGGGGGTGAGAGGATTCACCAGACAGAGTGGGGAACAGAACGGGCAGATGAACAAAGCCCACTGCTGGGGAGCTGCGGGCGGGTCAGGAGAGGCCTGCCGGGCCCTGTGGTCACTCCCTGGCGGGGAATCGAACTGCAGTGGCTTTGGAGTGCTTCACAGTGCTGCGCTTAACACCTTGCGCCTCCAGGGAGGCCCCCCAATGTACATTTCAGTGGGGAAATGTACTTGGCTGCTTTGTAAATGAATGGGGGCACTGAGTAGGGGACCCCAGAGGGGGCCCCCGCAGGGGCTGGAGGCAGGGCAGGAGCAGGTTGGAGGCTTCAGAGACAGCGAGTCTTCCTGGGGGGGTGGGGGGGTGTCTGTGTGCTACGGGCACCTTCTGCTGCTGAAATGTGATTTTACTGTCTCTACAAGGAAATATTAACCTTTCCTCTTAAAAGTAGAATTATTAAATTTTCACTGTTCAAACAAAGAAGTGTCAAATAATAATATATCATCATCAATGGTGTTGATGTGTGTTCGTAAAATAATACTAATTGAGTGCCATGACTTTTGAATGCTAATGGAAGCAATACCGTAATCAGCCCAATGCTTCTAAAGTTTAATAAAGAAAGATTTCAAAGATGATTATTCCCTGGCAATGCTGATTTTAAAGCCATTGTTCAAAGTCTCTGCTATTTTTTTTTTCTCTTAGAAATATTCATGGGAAATGAAGAGGTGGAATCCAAAAATATTCATGTCAAAATCTATAAGTCAGAGTCAAATTTCACTGCCACTCTAAGGGAGCATTTCTAACAATTCGCAAGCGCCATGATGAGCTGCCTGTCCCAGCAGTGACGCAAAGGGGACATGGCAGGTTGGGGGCACAGAGGAGTCCCTGCACACGAGCACGCTATGCTCTAAGTGGGCAAAGCTGCTATTCTAATTAGTTCTGGATTTTCTCTTTTTTTTTATAGATGTATTTATTTATGCATACAGAGCTGGGGCAGGCCAGAGATGCAGGAAAAGTGAGAGGACTCCCCAGAGACAGAGTGGGGAACCGAACAGGCAGATGGATGACTTGCCCTGCTGAGGGGAGCAGCGGGGAGACAGGAGGGGTCTGCCGAGCCCTGTGGGTCGCCTCCGGGGCGGGGATGGAACTGGCACTGAAGCAGCCACGGCCAGCTTGCAGTGCTGCGCTTTAACCCGCTGCGCCACCAGGGAGGGCCCCTGCCAGAATTTGTAGTACAAATCAATGAGGTTAGGGCCCTCCCTGGTGGCGCAGGGGCTTAAAGCGCAGCACTAGGGGGCCGTCCACAGCCACTGCAGCCCGAGGTCCGTGCCCGCCAGGGAGTGGGTAGATTCTAGGCGGCGTCTGATGTGTGCTCAGCCCTCTCCGAGGAGTGGCTAAGGGAGGTGATTTCACAGGGACGCAGGTCGTTCAGATTAGGATTAAACAATGGTTTCTTTTTCAGTCTCATGCCTGTGTCTGGGCAAAGTCACCCAACTCTGAATTCACCTGCTGAGTCCCACCTACTGGGCTGCTGGCTGGCACTCCTTCACCTGAGTAGCCCTGGGGAGAGAGGCAGGAACAACCTTTCCAAGAACAGCAGGTGTGTGGCTCCTTGTGTCCCTACACAAATCCTCACTGGAAGGACAAAAAGCCCAGAAATAGCCGCCCCCCAGAAGTGACGGGTGAGTCTTCAGGCGCGGCCAGAGCTGGAGCCTCTGGAGTCAGCCGTGAGGGTGCAGTGGGGGGGGAGGGGCGGGGGGCCGCCTGTGACCCCGTCTTGTTCCTCACGGCCCGACCAGCAGGCACCTGGAGACGCCTGAGGGCAGAGCAGATCGTTCACTATCCCAGCAGGCTCGCAGAGGGAGGCGAGGGCTGGACCGGCTGGGCAGAGGGCAGGCGGCACCCCTCCTTGGCCAGTGCCCACACAGCCCCGGCCTGGTCACTCACTCGCAGACACACCTCGCCGTGTTCCCAGCTACCAGATGGCCATGGCAGCTATGGAGCTGCATGCGGAAAGACAACGTCCGCTCCCCAAGGCCTTGAGTCAGCCCCAGGCTTCCCGCACAGGCTGTGACATCTCTCTGCCCCAGCAGAGTCCAGAGTCCAAGGAGGAAAACATCGCTCCTGCTGGCAAATGAAACGTGTCTCCCTGCCACTGCCAAGGAGGCTGGGAAAAAACAGCTGGGGAGGAAAAGCTGGAATCTTCCTGCCTATCCCCACCCCCCAGGGGTTGGTATATATATGTGAGCATGGAGGCTTCTGGGAGGAGGGAGCCTGACATGGGACTTTCTAGAGCGGAGGCCAGAGGGAGCAGCCTGCTCTCCGTCAGGGTGATAACCCTGCACTGCCTGGGTCAAGCCTGCCAGGCCTCTGCGCTGTCGGCCAACAGAGGCACCAGCCGAGGTTGAGGGGTGAGCGCCTGGCCTGGCGCCAGGGAGCTTCTCAGGTAGGTCCGGGAGACGCCCAGAAAGGGTGTGGCCCTGGCGCCTGCAAAGACCATGGACATGGGGTCTGGGAGGAGACCAGGGTGGACATTTCCTACCTACACAGATGGAATCGTGCGGCACGCCTAACACAAACGTGATGCCAGAAGTCAGTTATGTCAACACCAAAGGCAAAAGCAGAAGCAGCACGTGTTTCCCATGATCTTTCTTTTCATGAGTGAGGCAGAGGCTGGGCGCCGGGGCGCCTCCCCGGGGGGTCCCTGCACTCAAGGGCGGTCGGCGCCTCCCCGGGGGGGTCCCTGCACTCAAGGGCGGGGCTCGGCCGGGCTCACAGAGCGGCTCACAAAGCCAAGGCAGAAGGAACCAGAGGCCGGGCCTGTGGCCAAATGCTCTGGCCTCATTTTTTTCCACCTCCCACAGGGGCCACACTGGTGTCAGTGCCAACGACCCACCTGCTCTGAGGGCTGTGGCCTCCACTGTAATCACAGTAACGGTGACAGAGCGGTAACGGTACAAGCTGAGCCTCTACCTGCACAGAACCGCAGAGCAGAGTGGCTCAGGGCCTCCGAGGAGACTCACGCCTGGGTTTAAGACGTTTGCCATTCAGCGAAGGCTTTTGCTGGCCGGCTGCTCACCAAGCATGGCGACTGCCCTCCCAAAGGCCTACTGAGGAGGAGGTTCCAGCTCCAGTTGGGTTATCACTTCTCAGGGTTGGATCTAGGCCCCACCCTTGCCAGGGGAGGGTTTGGGAAGCTCCGTAGCTGGAGGGGAGTGATAAGGTTGCCCAGGACCAGGCCCCAGCCTGTGCACTTTGACCCTGAAGGAGGAAGCGGAGCCCAAAATGAAACCGAAACAAAACACGTTCTGTGTCAAAGGTCAACGCCCGAGACCAGCCGCCCCGGCACAAACTAGCCCAAACCACTCTCCAGCCCTGAAGAGCCCCCAAAGCAGGTTACGCCCAAGCCCTTCTTCAAGGCAGACCTCTGTCTCCGCTGCTCCCCTTAGCGCCCTATTTCAGAAAATCCGCCTTTTCTGTTCTCCCTGTCTCTGGTGGATTCTTTCACCCCCTGCCCTCCAGCTGCACCCCGATGACCCCACAGAGCCAGTTCTAAAGCTGGGATAAGACTCTGACACAGGAATAGAAAGGAAACGCTTGGGGGTGATGGGGCGGAGCCAGCAGGGGCATCCCTAAAACAGCTCAGGGTTACATGGCAGGGATTGGGGCACCATCGAACCCCCAAACCTGCTACAACAGGACGTGACCTCCACTGAAGCGGGAGGTCACTGTGTTTCAGGCAGCATCTTCTGTGGGGGAAAGTTCTGGAATACATTTATGTCATCTGTGTATGTTTATACCAGCTCCGTGGGTAAGAGCCTGCTGGCCCTCAAGAAGAGTGACCCTGTTACAGGGCAGGGAGAGGGGCACTCCTGAACCCCCAAACCTGCCTGCTCTAAGTGGGTTCTGCCATCTGCTCATCAGGACAAAACATGTCAGACTTCAATGAAAAGGGACTTTAATACAGGGAGTATACAACACAGAAGACAAAGAATATAATGTCTAAATCAAACACCCGAAGTGGCCCATCCCCTCGTGGGCAAAAGCCCCCCCAGCCCCCACCCCAAAAGGGACTGGCCCAAAGCAAAGCCTGAAAGCTGCCACAAGACTAAAGCACCTTCTGGCCGGGACCCATGGAAAAGGGTCAGACATGGCCAGACGAGTCTGGGAGGAAAAGAGCAACATCAAAATCAACATAAACACGGTCACAGTCACCTCCCCCCGGGTCTCTCACCCACATCACTTTCAACCAGTCCAGGGCCAGGGAATAAACACGGTTTCTTCACATGTCTCCCGTAGCTCCGTGTGGCTTCCTCAGGTCTCCTGGCCTCCATTCTGCTTCCTTCCCCTTCGGATTCCTTCTCTCCTCTCTGCTTTTTCTCTGCTCAGCTCCACCCTCCTTCTGGGTGGGGCAGGGATCCTGGAACTGCCCCTTTCCCTAGGGACCCCCCAGTTACAGCCCCACCTGGCCGCTCTCGTTGCAAACCGTCCTCAGGCCTTCAGGAAGCGAGATACTACTGTGTCAAGTATTTGCTTTATTGATCTGGAGAAATGAGCTCTTCAGTCTCAAGCTTGAGGTCGTGGGAGAGTGGTGGTCTGGAGAGGTCTGCTGCGCCGTGTGTCTCTACCTGAGTGAGCTCTCTTATCCGTGAGTCAGACATGGGCCCAGCACACAGCTCAGCCCGCCGGCCCCATCCCAGCAGGCCCGGTGACGCTGACCTGGGAGCAGGGCTCTTCATGGAGGCTACAGCAGAAGAAGATCACTTCCGGGGAAAGGTTAAGATGAAATCAGGAAAGCTCTTTGAGATTATCTTCTTCAGCTGCGATGCCAATGCTCCCGTGTCCTCCGAATTGTTTTCAACAAGTCGCCAATCTCATTTGAAAGCATGTTCCAGAGTTAAAGGTCGAGTCTGTGGGCTGTAAAGGCGGGAGAACCACCTTGCTTTCTGCATTTTGAGTTGTATTCCGACAGATTGAGTATATTTTTCAGAGTGTAGCGTACATAGGTAGTTTGCAACTAGAAAAGGGAATGTGCCAGGCCTCGCTGGTGGTGCAGGGGTTACGCGCAGCAGTGTGAAGCCGTCCGCAGCCACCGCAGCACGAGTTCCATCCCCGGCCAGGGAGTGACCCACATGGCGCAGCAGACCTCTCCTGTCTCCCCGCTGCTCCCTCAGCAGTGGACTTCATCCACCTGCCTGTTCTGCTCCCTGCTCTGTCTCTGGGGAAGCCTCTCACCCTCGCACCTCTGGCCTGTACCCCAGTTCTGGTGTGCATATATAAATAAATCTTTTTTTTAAAAAAAAAAAAGGAACCTGCCCAGGTCAAGAACTTTCCACTCCCTTGCTCTCTATCTGGGAAAGGGGAAGTTCCTGTATTCTTCTGCCTCTGCAAGACACCAGGCTCTGATCATCACAGTTGAATACAGCCATGGAGGAAGGTGCCGCCTCTCTCCTCCACTCCAGGAGCATTGTAGGAAGAGGGGGGACAGGAGGGACACAGAACTCCGGCCTACTCGGCTGTCACACCGGAAGGCTGAGCTGGCTGTGAGGGGCCTTCTTCGGCCAAGCTCTCGCTCCCTGCATCACCCTGACCTGCTCCTGTCCACCCCCACCCTCACTCCCAGGCCCCCCTCCCCTCTCATCTCCGGGAGGCCGGAGTGGCAAACACCAGCGGGCCACCTGCGGCAGTGAAGGGGCCCCCAGGGTCCCTTCCAGAGCTATTTCTCCTGGGTGTCCTCTGCACCCCACGTGACAGTCATCCAAGCCGTGACCACAGGCGATCAGCTGCGCTTTTTTAAGGACATGGAACCACATGGTATTGTTTGCACCACAGTTACACTCTGTTGCTCCAGCAGCTGGGTCCTGTCTTCAAAGTGCCTCACGCTAGTGCGGCCATTGACCGAGTGGCTGCGGGGATTGTTTCTCAGCAGGCCAGGCGGTGGGGGGGGCTTGGGCGGGGCATGGCACCTGAGCACCCCAGCCTCTCCTAGGCTTTTCACTAAGGGTTTCTGGAAGCATCCTCTGGCCCAGTTAATAGGTGAGGATGTGTCAGGGGTTTCGCCTTAGAAATGAATAATGGAAAGCAAAATGAACTACATGCGCACATAGGTTTGCACTGTGTTTTTAGTGATCATGGAAACTAATCTGTGCTAGCTCTTTTTAGGGAATTGAGTGACGCTGATAAGCTGCTTCGGGCGCCTTTCCGCCTTTTCTGTTTCCAGGGGTCTTTCTGAGCTCAACACGAGCCGAAGTGAGGGGTCCGGTCCGCAGCTGTCAGTCTGCGGTCTCTGTCCTCTGTGTCCTGGGGACTCGGCAGATGAAACCAGAACACGGTGGCCCCAGGAAAGGGGAAGTTCCAGGTTCCCTGCCCCACCCAGAGGGTGGAGCTGAGCAGAGAAGAGTAGAGACCCTCCCTGCAGCTTCCTGCGTGTCTGTCATTATTTCAAACTAAAAATTTATGCAAATAAAAATCACTGAAAGGCTTTCCGAAGCGAATCATCCCCGTCGCCATGCGAGGCTGACTTGCCTGCCCCACGATGCCTCCCTGCGCCCCTTTCTCCACCAGCTCAGTCACCCACACAGGCTCTGGAGGGGACCAGGAGGGACGTTCACACCCGAGCAAGACTGATGACCCCTCCCTGCTCTGAAGCCGCTGGCTCTTTTCCCATGACAAGTGACACTCATGACCACGGCCATGGTGACGTGACTCTTATACAGAAGAACCTGCCGTGGGAAGCCAGTCCTGGGCAGAGATGAGCGAGGCTTGGGGGCTTAGTTAGGAGGTCCCCCGCCCCGTCCCTTCGCCAACTTCGAAGCAGGATCTGTATCTGCTTCCCCTGACCACACTCACCCTAGTGGGCGCAAGTTCAGCGCTCAAGGACAGTCCTGTCACTGCCGGCCCCGGGAGCCTTAACACTGTCTCTGAAATGCCCGAGAGGCCGGTGCTGTGGTGCTGACGAGAGGCCGCTCGGCCAGATTCGAGGATCAAAATGGAAAACCCCAAAATAGACTCCCGTGCTGTGATCGTCGCGGCGATAAAAACAGCACTTCCTCCCCGTCAGGCTCTTGGATGACTTGGTGAATGGCACTGACACAAATTTACAGGAGGAAAAACAATTAATTAAAACTTAGCTTGACTTCCCCATTCGGCAAGCGCGGAGAGCACAGCAAAGGGGACCCCAGAGAAAGCAAGGTTCAGTTCATCACCCCCCCACCCTCCTGCCATATTCACATGGGCCCAGGGCTCTGCAGCTTCTATGTGAAGTCTGTGTTGGTTGTTGGCAAGGTTTTTGTGTCCCCCCAGGGTGCCAGTATAGTCCCCCCAAGTTCTGGGGCTTCACGCAACAGAATGAGATTCTCAGCTGGAGGTAGGCAGCAAAAGCAGGCTCTGATTCCCCATCCTGCAGGAGAGTTGCCCCTGCTCCCACCTGGCCTCTGGGTGCCCAGCAACCCAACCTCAGCCTCCATCACATCTCCTCTCATACCCACTTTCTATGCAGACAAACTCAGTTAGGGCCGGCTCCTCCACCCTCACTCACCTCGGACATTACCCCTGGGCCCGGGCTGGGGAGCTGAGCTTGTCCTTTGAGGGAACAGAAAACCCACCCCACAAACAGTCATCTGTGGGCCCACTCCAGTCCGAGCCACCCGTAGGGATTGTCTACTTGGTGGGAACATAAATGCCAAAGAGGTTGAAATATTTAAGAAATTAAAAAGCATCCACTGTTGGGGGAGGAAATGTTAAAAGATGATACCAGTACAAGATTTGTACAGATAAGAGATTGATAAACTGGAGAGCTGTAACCTCAAAGCATACGTGTAAATATTTCTCTACTAAAAAAAAAGCAAAGTGAAAATGCAGGTTGGGAATACCTGTTCTGAAAGGTTAAGAAATAGTCTCCACAGAAAAAGGAACTCTCCTGCACTGCTGGTGGGAATGCAAACTAGTACAACCACTATGGAAAACTGGAGGTTTCTCAAACTGCTAAACATGGAGCTTCCCTATGACCCAGCAATCCCACTCCTAGGTATCTACCCAAAAGACACAAAAACACTGATTCAAAAAGACACCTGCACCCCCATGTTGATTGCTGCTTTATTTAAAATTGGAAAAGCATGGAAGCAGCCCAAATGCCCAAAAGTAGATGACTGGATGAAAAAGATGTGGTACAGACACACAGTGGAATATCACTCAGCAACCAAAAAAGATAAACTCATGCCTTTTGCAGCAACATGGATGGAGCTGGAAGGGATCATGCTTAGTGAAATAAGCCAGAAAGAAAATGAAAAATACTGGATGGTTTCATAGCAAGAGCATAAAGGACCAGGGGGGGGAATAATAATAATGAACAACTATATAGCAGAGACATCATGGGTGTGAAGTGGGGAAGGGGGTCAAAAACGGGTGGCGAGGGGGAGTGCACTGGACTGTGGTGACGGCACACGGGTGATTTGGTGATGGGAAGCCCATGGGGGTTACAACTGAGATGGGAAAAGGTAGAAAATGATGTAAAAATGAACTATTACAATAAAAAATTATAGAAAAACAAACAAAAATGCAATAGTGATTTGAAGAGGAAAAAAAATTCTCCACAAACCCAAGCAGTCTCTTCTTGTTGATTACAACCCTTGAAAGAAACCTTGGCAGAGGTCGATGACAAGAAGTGAACAAAACAGCCCCGGCTACTCCATAGACACACGACACGTAGCTAGATGTCGAAGCCCGCAGACGCGTCAGCAGCGAGGAGCAACAAGCCCACAATTCCCCCGAGGGAAGACGACAGACAGCAGGGCCAGACACGGGTGCTGCAGGGAAGCTGTGGATCGCCCAGCCTTTCCGGGTTGGTTTGCCAACAGGCATGACGCACCTGGGGTGCAGAACAGAAGTGCAGGGAGGGGAAAGGGTTCCCCAGAGACAGAGTGGGGAGCAGAACAGGCAGATCGACAAAGTCCACTGCTGAGGGGAGCAGCGGGCGGGTCAGGAGGGGTCTGCTGCGCCCTGTGGGTCACCCCTGGCTGGGACTGAACTCATGCTGCAGTGGCTGGTGACAGCTTCGCAGTGCTGATACTCAGCCCCTTGTGCCACCAGGGAAGTCCTGGAGCACTTTTCTCTTTTTTTAAATAAAAGGATATACCTATAGGGAAGCTTTTTCCTGGGCCCTCCCTGGTGGGAGGTTAGGATGCAGCCTGCAAAGCTGGCCGCAGCTGCTTCAGTGTGAGTTCGATCCCTGCCTGCCCCAGAAGTGACCCACATGGCACTGCAGACCTCTCCTGACCTGCCCGCTGCTCCCCTCAGCAGTGGACTTCATTGATCTGCCTGTTCTGCTCCCCACTCTGTCTCTGGGGAATCCTCTCACTGCCCCTGCACCTCTGGCCTGTACCCCAGCTCTGTATGCATAAATAATTAAATCTTTACAAAATGTATAATAACTAGTACACTGTCCATGTTGTTCCTAAGTCTTCTTTCTTAAAGAAAAGTTTATTTTATGCATGTATGCGTACGTATGCACAGCCTGTATACATTTTGGAAAGAATGACGAAAATGTCAACTCTCTAGTTGGTGAGATCGTAAATAATTTCCCCTCTCTAAACCTGTATTTTTATGAGTTACTTTTGAAGTTCATGATAGAGGTTGAGTTATGCACGTAAGGAGCAGACGTGTTTGATCTAAATTCCTCTTTTTACTCTGGAGGGAAGCGGCGTTGTGATGCTGCAATTCTCTCTCAAAATGGTAGAATCGCCAGAGATGACAGATAACAGACCGAGTAGCCCCCCACACAGGTTAGGGTCTCCCGGGGTCCAGTTCTGACTCCTGCCAGTCATCGCAGGCGACTGCACACTGGAGGTGGATCCCAGGACAGAGCCGCCTGTCCTGAGAAGGAGTCGGCCATTCAAGAAGGACGCGGTCTTGTGGCCGAGTCCGTGAAAGGCGGGAGGTTCCCGTCAGAGCAGGCTCTGGCCCGGGTGGCCCCAGGGAGGGTGTGCTGCTCTGGTGTGCACGGGGCGGGTGAGCAACGGTGATTGTGACAGCAGAAAAACCAATGACTAGAACAAGTAGCAGAAGTGAGAGGCAGAGGACAGAACAGAACATGTGATTCATCAAAAGTAGCAAACCAAGTGCCTGGGGAGGGGAGGGTGGAAGGGCCTCTCCTGGAAGCCAAGCAACTTGTCCTAGTGGCTGATCTGGCATGAGTCAAAGGATGATGTGATCTCACTCTTCTGCACCCAGATGAGGAAATGGAATGAGGAAATGACAAGACAGCAGGTACGTCCCCCAGAATGTTGTTTGCATGTTGTCAAACTCAAAGAGTAACACAATAAATAGGAGTCTGACTGCCATCAAATCTCGGAATGGATTATCTGGATGGAAGCAGACGCTGAAGTGATACGCAGTGCACACGTCAGGGAAGCTGGCTCTCACCCGCAGACTGTCTCTCCAAGAGCCTCATTGCCCATAGAGCCACAGCGACCCATGAGAATGATGTCCAGATTTCTCTTTGCATTTGCCATAAATCCTACTTGTACATGTTAAGAAGCTTCACGGGACTTCATTCTCTTTTAAAAACCCTGAAAATAATTTTTATTTGCATTTGCATTTGTGTCTTGTGTAAATTTCCACTTAGAAAGAAACAAATTAGTCAGGGTTCATTGAATGTCAAATGACAAATTGTTATGTAAAATGAAAGACAAATGAAATTTCCAGGGGCAAGGTCACTGGATATTGGATGGCATTTTTGAGAATTAGAAAAACAAACAAACAGAACAACACAAAAAATTGTTGGAAAATAAAGTTCATTCCGTTCCCTCCCATCAGTGAACACGTAAATAAAAGTCATTTGTACAGACGCATTGTGCTACAACAGAGATGTGGACTAAAGTGTACGTATTCGAACGAGAGGATTTTTAACTCCCTGCACAACATCTTTACAATTGAAAAGCAACAAAGATGGATTTTGTTTAAGTCCCTGTGATGGAGGAATGATGACTGCAAAGATATGGGTGTCCAGCCCCGGCAGCGTGGACACGCAGGCTGCATACCCGGGCATCCAAGACCTAGCTAGTGGACCCTCAGAGGGCGGCTCTCCTGCGTGACCCTGCTCGGCCCAGGGTAGGCATTCTTGATATCGTAAGGAGTGGGAGAGAGAGGAGGGGCGGGAGACACGGTCAGAGAAGGGAGCGTGGTGACTGGCGTGGAGGGCGGGGCCGTGGGCCGACGAATGCTGGCGGCCACCAGAGCCCGCGCTGGGTGTCAGCCCGGTGCACCTGTCGGCCGTCTGACTGCACAAGGGGAGGCGGGGCAGTCAGTCGTGTGAGGACAGGCACTGTGGGGAGTTTACGGCAGCTGCAGGCGACACCATAAATGCGCCATGGTGATGAGGTTCGGGCGGGCTGCGTAGACGCTTGGGAAGTAAGTCTCCAGAGGGTAACTCGCCTGAGGACATGACACACTCGGCTGTTCCTCCCTGGCTCATTCCCGAGAGAGGCATGGAGGGGGCCCCGGGAAGGGAAGGGGCGCTACGCCTGTGTCCCCTCCCCGGCCCAGAGGCCAGCAGCACTCACGTCACGCCGCTGGGTCCTCAGACGAGCCTGGTAGGGTAACGTGCACTCACACAGAGAGGAGCCGGACATGAGGTTGCAGTGTGAAACGCCAACACGTGCAGCGACACGGCCCCGAAAACGACACCCCACACTCTGTCCACCAGCCCCAGACCCCACCCACGCAGGACCCGGGTCCGGGAGGCAGGCACCCTGCTCACTTCTGCAGGAAAGGAAAATGCTTTCTGTTTCAACCCCGCGCACACTGCCAAGAGTCGCCTTTCAGGTGAGACATCTCCGACGGACAACGCAGCTCACAGGCACAAAGCCGCACGACGCCATGTGGCATTGTCCAGCCTGCTCTCAGCCGGGGGGCTAAGACAGAAATCGGTCCTGAGAAATGGGTGCTGCCGCGACAAACCCCTAAAATGTGAGCCCTTCCGTGACTGGGTGATGGGTTCTGGTGGAGGGGGGTGGACGGGCTGGAATGAGCCTGCTGCAGAGAGCCCGAGGGAGACGAGGAGGCTTGGAGGGAAGCTTCCCGCGCCTTAGAGGACACTTAAGCCTCTCACTGCGCAGGGGACATCCTTCCTGTCCTGTCCTCTCCCTGGCCAGCGCCGCCCCCCTCCCCTGCTCTCTCCCATCCTACTCTTGGGCCCAGCGTGCAAGGCTGGGAGGTAAACTGCTGTCCTGGATCTCGGCCAACAGACCGTTGGGTTATCCTGAAGATAGACGGGTTGGTCTGTCTCCCCCGGAGCTGTGCAGATCCCACAAGCCCGGCACCTCTGGGCGGGAGCGTTCCCGTGGACAAAGCGCCTGCCTGCCCCGAGCCTTCTCCGCCTTCTGAGAGCCGCCCCGGAGCAGCGCAGCTGCGGTCAGAGGGGCTCTGTGCGCACTCGACTGTCCAGAACCAGGGCAGGCGGCCGAGGGCCAGCTGGTACCCCCGCCAGGGGGGCCAGGACAGGTCCCCGTGGCCTGCGCCTACGCCAGCCGCCGCTTCTGTCTGGGACGCAGAGGGGAAGAGCGTAGGCTTTTAAGAGAAGGAATTTAAAAATAACTCTGTTGGGAAGCGCAGAGAGCGATCCCGTCTGTGAGGTTGCAGAGGCCGCTGCGTGCTGGACTAGGGCCAAAGAGAGAAGCGAGCGGACTGGGGGCGCAGCCAGGGCCCCCAGCGTGTCAAGTGCTTCCCCGGGAACCAGGGTCAGCCATGGAGGAGACTTGGAACCTTTGGACTCTGTTCTTGTGACCCCAGTTGCACGAAGCCGCTCTGTCCCTGTGCACTGCCCTGAACTTGGAGTCTCGCTGGGCCGTGGCTCCCGCTGGGGTCCCTACCCTGCACACTCGCCCCGACCCGACGGCTCCCGCTAAGTGCTGGTCACAGGGGACCCGAGTCCCTCAGTTCGTTCAGCTTCACTGGCTCTCATGAGAGCACAGGGACTTGCCGGCAAGCGAACACTTGCCGGGTCCCCGCGTCTGCTCCGAGGCCGAGAAACTATGTTTCTCCAGGGAAGGCAGACAAGCCCCTCCCCTGCGCCCCAAAAGCGGGAGCCAGAGCCCGAGGGTGGCACTGACACCACAGCACCCTGAAGGCTGCGGCCCCCAGTCCTGGGGAGCAGGAAGACTGAGCCCCCAGCGGGGCGGGGGTGGTTTGAGTCGCGCAGGGGCAAGAACCACCTGCTGGGGGTCCCAGAGCCGTCACTGGCCAGCCGGCGCTGGGTGTGCTGACGTCCACTCACCGAAAGAAATTCAGAGAAACTGGAAGGCAGACTCACAGATGGTTTTCAACAGCAAGAGAAAAGTGGGAAAACGACAGCAGCGTCTCCAGCAAGGACCTCGCCCCTCCTGGGAGAGACAGGTCTGTAAACAAATCAGGACACAACTGTCTGGGGGTCTAAAAATAGCATCAGGGCCTGGGCCCAGAAGAGGAGGTCCTTAGCAGGGAAGCGGGAGGTTTTGTGGAGGTGACAGTTGTGGGTGACGGATGAGTGGGCGGCTGGCAGCAGAGCCAGCGCCCCGGGGGGCGGGTCCCTCCCGGGTCCCTCCGATCCGTCATCCGCATTGTTACCCAGACTGTGCCGGTGTCCACACTTCCAGCCTGGGCGATCCGCCTCCTGCCAGGACAGCGGCTGTCACAGTCACTCACTGCCCCTTGTCCGGATTCACAAGGCTCCCTCCAGAGCAGGTCCTATGTGGGGCACTCCAGAGAGGCCTGTGCAGAGGCCTGGCAGCTCCTGTGCTGGAGCACTGCAGGAGGCTCGCACGTCGCCCACGGCCCGGGCACGCAGGAACAGCGTGGGTCAGGCCCAGCGGGGCACACCGGTCCCAAACGACATCCCGAAAGCGGTCTCAGAAGGCAAGTGTCCGAGGCAAAACCCAGACTCCCCTTCTTGTCTCCATCAAGCTCGGCAAAGGCTCCGGCCAGGACTGACCTGCGCGGGCTGCTCCAGCCCGGCCATGCGCGGCTGAAGCGCCGAAGCGCGTGGGGTAGGGTGTCAGCTTTCCCGAAACAGCCCAACATCGGCGGCGTCCGGGCACAGGGGCTAAATAGCTTCCCGCTTTTGGTAGCAGGACTGCACCCCACCCTCACTGTGGGGATGTCACAGGGGGGTCCCTAGGAAAGGGGAAGTTCCAGGTTCCCGGCCCCACCCAGAAGGAAGGTGGAGCTGAGCAGAGAAAAAGGAGAGAAGAGAAGGAATCAAGGGAAGAAGAGAAGGAAGCTGGATGGAGAAGGAGGAGCCCTGAGGAAGCCACAGGGAGCAGCGAGCCTGTGAGGGAGAAGCCGGGCTTGTGTCCTGGCCCTGGACTGGCTAAGGTAGATGTGGGTGAGATTTTTTTGGTGAAGTGGCTGTGGCCGTGTTTATATGGATTTTGATGTTGCTCTTCTCCTCCCACACTCGTCTGGCCATGTCTGACCCTTTTCCATGGGTCCCGGCCAGAAGGTGCTTCAGTCTCGTGGCGGCTTTCAGGCCTTGCTTTGGGCCAGTCCCTTTTGGGTGGACTTTTGCCCACGAGGGGACGGGTCACTTCAGGTGTTTGATTTGGAAGTTCTATTCTTTGTGTTCCGTATTGTATATTCACTGTATTAAAGTCCCTTTTCATTAAAGTTTTATATGTTTTGTCTTGTTACAGCGGATGGCAGAACCCACTTAGAGTAGGCAGGTTTGGGGCTTCAGGGGTGTCCCTTTCTCCCTGTCCTGGAACAGATTTGCTGTCCTGGAACAGATTCAGTGTCCTATAACAGGGAGAAGGAGCTGGAGCAGGTCTGGCATTGTCCAGCAGTGAAGATATTGAAACAGGCACCCCATAAACGAAGTGAGAATAAAGACCCATTTATAGTGTTTGAGAGGCCAGCAAAGATGTAGGAATAGCAGCATTCACACTGATTGATGAGCTAAATGCCTCGCTAATTGCTCATTCACGAATAAGCAACACGAACAAGCGATCGCCAGCACTGTATCACAGAAGTCAGAGGGGCACGAGAGCACGAACAGGCCACGGAAGACACGACGGGAGTTAAGACCCACGGCCACTCGGCTCGGCCACGGAGTCTGGACAAACCCCTCGACAGGCTTGCTTGGCTTGGTGAAGTCGCATCACTGTAGACTGAGGTTCTGGCCGGCCCTCGCCCCCCAGCCTGGGGGCCATTAGTCGATGTCCATCTGTGGTCATCCCGTCAGGTGGGGGTGGCTACTGACCCCTAGAAGCAGCCTGCTAAGCACCCTAAACCGCTAGGAGTGACCCACATTCTTGGGACAGACCTCACTCAGGCTGGCAGGCAGACATGTTCAACAGTTATATTCATGTACTTCTGTGAACTAATACTCATACACAGGAAGATGTCTCTTCTTTTGTCTGTAAAACTCTGATGATTGCATTTAAACTGCATTGTTTGTCTTTATTTAAAAATTTACTGTAAATCAGACACCCGTTTAAAGAGACCAATCTAGATTGGCTAAAGCTTTTCTGATTTCTCGGAAACTACCAGATTTGCTCTGCCTGAGGAAGACAAAGCACCCAGCCAGACTTCTGAAGGAGAAAATCCAACCAGAGGCGGGGTGTGGGGGCAATGGAGTCTTTTGTCTTTCAGCAGACAGAGGTGAACGAGTGTCTGGCTGAGGTTTGCCCCTGGCGGTGCCTGAAGGACCCAGAGCCAGGCAGGAGCCCCCACCAACCCCCAGCCCCACCCCAGCACCTGCACAGCTCACCACCGTCCTCACGAACCCCCGTGGAAGGCTGTGGGATGTGGGCCATGGGCCCCTCCAGCTAGAAAGTCCAGAAGCTTCAGAACGAATGGATCCGCGGAGTGTGTGTGTTGTGTGGGAGGGAAGGCTGATGCATTGCCAGGAAGTAGCCAAAAAAAAAGGCAGGTTTCCTTTCATCAAGGACATCTACCTGAGCAAGGCAGCAAGGTAGGCCTCCCTTCTCCACCCTAGGCGGACAGCAGGGTGACAGTGCCGGGAGCGGGGAGCCTCTTTCTGCACCCCTGGGGCCTCAGGGCTGCCCCCAACTCCCAGCAGGGTCCAGTTCTGGCCGCCAGGGACCTCTGAACAATGTCCTGTTGTAGAAACCCACCGCCGGGTCGCCTGGGAAGCTTCGCTGGTATGTCCTAATTAGTGTGTCATGAAGTCTGCTCCGCTGTCACCTTTTAATTTTAAAAAGTCTTGACTGGAATATTTTCATTAAAAACTGGCAAAAGATGGAGGGGAGAAGACAAAGTGGGAGAGAGCGTGTGGGGTGGGGGGGGATCGGGGGGGGGTCGGGGGTTCTGTGGGTGGGCACGGGGCCGTCACAACGCCGGGACCCTGTGTCCCTGAACACAACGGTGCTGTAAATGACGCCACCTCCGGTCAGGCACATACATTACCCAGGACAGAGGGCCTGGAAAGAGCAGACGTCTGGAAGGAAGGTGTGTGAGCTCGCGACGCTGAAACTCGTACCCAGAGAGTATAGGGGTCCCCGGTGATGGGGAGACCGTCCCTCATTACGGCAGGAAGAGTCGAGAG
>NW_004567117.1:44935412-44940086 GCF_000260355.1 Condylura cristata | reverse complement strand
TCCTGGCTTAGGGGCGCGGTGTGGTATCGTTCACCTGCGGAGATGTGAACCTTTACCCAGGACACGCAGCTACGAATCAATGTCGCCATCAACACAATTAAATCACAGCCACATGCACCGCAAATAAAGATGCCGCGAATGATTCAAAACATGTCACTCTCCGCTTGCCTGGCCCAGATTGTCCCAGGCGGTGCGTGGAGAGCAGTGTGACTCCAAACTCCTTTCAGGCAGGCCCTCCCCGGTGGACAGGGTTACGGAGACCTCGGTCGCCGGACTCCCCAGGAAGGAGGGAGGAGAGGGCCGAGGGGGCTGTGGGGAGCCCTGAGCGGCTCCCTGGAGTCTGGCTGGAGCCTCAGCTGCGGGCAGCCCCCGGCCAGGTGCTGGCCAGGCGGTCGGAGATGGTCTCCACCCCCAGGCGAGGCGGCCCTGCCCAGTCCCCGCGGACAGCCTTGGGGTCAATGCCCCTGGCTGGGAGGCAGCAGCTCCCGGGCCCACAAGCCCTATGCGGCCAGTTGCCCGTGGAGGGTGCGGCCAGCAAGCCACCCCCACGAGCGGGACCCTCCTGGCAGGGTGGGGAGCAGGAGCGAGGCAGCCCGTGCTGCCCCACCCCCACGGGCCTGGGACACATGGGTGGTGACGGCTCCGGGGCTGCTTCTCAGCAGGGGTTGGCCCCACGGGCCTCCTCTGCTCCCCTGGGGTGCTGCCCCCAATGCTGAAGTGGGGGAGACCCAAGACAAATCTCTCCCCAACTCCAGTCTCCTCGTCAGTGGAGACAGCTGTGGGGGTTCATTCCAAGAACAGTAAAGGCTGCTCCATGTGTGTGGACGTGCACCCCAGTCTCCCCCCGGGGAGACCTCCCTGCGGCCTGCCCACAGCCCAGAATACCAGGCGGACAAAGTGCAAGCACTGGGGACTACCTGCCTCCTGCCCTCTCTCCTGGCCTGGGAGTGGCCTCTGCCCGCCCACCCTGCCTCGCGGGCTCCCTGCTTCCTGCCTTCCCCACGAAGCCGCGGCTCTTGTGCAGTTCCGAGTCTACCAACATTTTACAAGAATTTTAAGGAATTTTACTGACCTCGCAGCTTCTTGGTGTTTCATGATGGCAATAAATCCTCCATTAGCGGCTTGGCAGGATTTACAAACGCCCAACTCCTTAGCTGTGATAGAAGAATCTCCCCACCTAAAGGCTTTTAGTGGCGTAATGGGAAAAATGTACCACACACCACTACTTACCTCCGGGCTTGTAGGAGCCGCCTCCGTTTTGCGGTCGGGCGTTGGAGGGAGGTTTTACTGAGTCGAAGGCTACTGTGCACGAGATACTGTCGATTGCTTTCCGGCCTAGTTTTTTGCAAAGGGATGCCCACGCCTCTTACACACTGGTGCCTATGAGCCCCAGCTGGGATGTTTTGCTCAATATCCAGCCAGGTGTCAGCCATGGTAGGTTGCACTGAATATTTGCTGCCTCCCTAGAGGTGCTGGGCGGCAAGAGTCACAGGCCCGAAGGACAGGACAGAGTCTGTGTCTGTGCACGAGTGATGGCAGGTGCCAGCTTCCTGCATTTCCGAGCAATGACACGGTGGCTTGTCACCACCAGCCACAACCATCGTTCCAGAACCAACCTCTATCAGAACTGTGAGCTCAGCTTTATATAAACAAGGAATCCAAAGAACAATAACGGAAGGGAAGAGGAGATGGTACACCTCCAGATCACAAACAATGTTGTTTCCTGCTTGCTGACACCTCAATGAAAAAAATAAAATAAAATCATGCAAACCCCCAAAGAACCCTCTTTGGATGGCTATTATCAAATCTCTGTAGCCCCAGAGTGGATGTGTTGAGAGACTAAAAACAACAACCCAGTGGCTTCCCTGCTGCACGAGGGGCCAAGTCTCAGCACTGTGACACTATCCACAGGCGCTGCTGCAGTTCAGGAGTTCGATCCCTGGCCAGGGAACTGACCGACATGGTGCAACAGACCTCTCCTGTCTCCCCAGTACCCCCTCAGCAGTGGATTTCAGTAGATCTGTGTGTTCTGCTCCCTACTTTTTCTCTGGTGAATCCTCTCATCCCCACACTTCTGGCTTATACCCCAGCTCTGGTATGCATAAATAAATCAATCTTAAAACAACAACCCACCAAATAGTGGGTTGAACAGGAAGAACATCATAGCACTTTCCCAGAGGTGTGATCGCAGCATCTGCGTGAAAGCTGGCTGAGTCCAGGGTCTTCCTGCACACCATCCTGCCCATTAACCACAATGAGATAGTACCATGGTATTGCTAGTCTCATAATCAAAATAATAAACCATAACCAGTATTGACAAGGAGGTGGGGAAATCATACTTGGCTATAGAAATGGAAAATGGAGCAACCACAATGGCCTAACAGATCCTTGAGGTTAAATTTGGGTCATCATACGATCAACTGGGAAACAGGTTCATAAGAGAATCGAAAACACGTCAACAACAAACCCTTATATGTGAATCATCCTGGTAGCCTTAGTCATAACAACTAAAGAGTATACAACTCAAATGTCTATCAAACAATGAGCCTGTAAACAAAATGTTGTGCATCCCTGGAAGGAATATTACTCAATCATGATAAGAAGAGATGAACTTTGAAAATATGCCAGTTGAAAGAAGCAATTCACAAAAAGCCACATAATGACTGATTCCACTCCCTGGGGTGTCAGAGTAGGCAAATCCATTTGAGGGCAAGTGTTGCCACAGAGGCAGCAGAATGGGAAGTAGCTGTTCATGGATGCATGGTTTCTCCTGGGGGATGATGACAAGTTTTCAACATCAGGCAGTGGTGTTTTACAACTTGTTGTAAAACCACTGAAATGCACATCTCAAAATGATTGAATATTATAGCATTTGAATAAAATATAAGATAGAAATACATACAAAAAAATTTAAATGACATAAAGAATAATCCTGTCCATGGCTTTACAAAGAAGGGAGCAATGATTCAGGAGAAAGAAGGTTCTGGAATCACGGACTCCTGGATTGTAAGGGCAAGGATTATGTCTTGCTGAGTGGAGCTCGGACGCTACTGAGCTCCCTCAGTTGAACACTGGAGCCTCTGCATCATGGGCACTGCTTTCTGCTTTCGTTAAGGAAATGCAACTCAAAATCACCTGCCTAACAGAGGGATTATTGGTCCATTTGTATGAAAAACTCCAGAGTTAGACTTCAGGTAAGGTGTGACTACCAGGGACTCAATTTCTTTCCGTATCTCTGTTCTGCTCTCCGAAGACAACTCTTGCCCAGAACTGGGCGCCTGTTCTCCCCTGCTCCCCGGCCCTACCCCCTCACTCCCCTGACCCACAGTAGTTTCAAGACCTAGAAGCTTCCTCTTCAAGTGGCTGGGGCTTACTTGACACAGGAAGTGGTAAAAGTTGATCCATAGGGTTAACTTGAGTCTTGCTCCAGAAGGAAACAATCGCTGATCCAGCTAGACAGTGTCCAGATGAAGCAAAGGGCCCAGGGCCGAGCCCCAAGTGGGCTCAGTAGTGGACACACTGGGCAAAGAGACTCATTCCAGAGCCAACTACAAGAAAAAGGAACAGACACAGAGGAATAGAGGCCTACCTCTCCACGTTAAGAGGCAATTCTAGAATCTAAATGTTGATTACTGGGGGAGGGAGGAGGATTAAACACCCTTCCTTTTGGGGGTCATCTTTTAAGTGGATGTAACAAAGTGCGGGCGTGGTTCTCCGAGAGGACGGAGTGGGGCTGGGGGCTGCCGGCTGCGGCCCCACCTGGGGGCAAGCCCAGGGCGCGGCTATTCGGCGACTTCTTACGTGTCTTTACCAACAGCGGGACGCACCTGCAGTCTGCAGCCAAGGAGGGGCCCTCCGTGGATGTGGGTTTTGTTTTTGTCGGGGGTCCACCCCACCCACGCGACGAGCATCAGGAAATGGATAGTGGCTGGAGCCCCAGACTCACCGACGAGCCACGGGACGAGCCACGGGACGGTGAGACAACACGGGTGACGGCGCAGGAAGCCGGTCTAGGCAAGAGACAACAGCTGCTTTCACTTACACACCTTGACCACAGTGCCCAGGGCCCGGCGACTTCCAGGCCTGCGACTTAAAGATACACAGACATGCAGCACATAGACAGTGCTGTGGAGTGGGTGCGGTGGGGCCGCCCTTCCCGGCTGGCCAGATATCCGGGGCGTGGTCTCCACTGCAAAGATTCTGTGTGAGTCACCGCGTGAGGGACCGAGAGCGAGACTGTCTCAAAGAGCTCCCTGAGCAAAGCCACGTCGTCCGAGGGTCACCACCCAGAGGGGCCCGAACAGCCACATTCTCCACTCCCCCTCCTGTGGCCACCTCGCTCCCAGGTGTAAAGTGGACTTCCCAGGGAAGGTGGTGCCCGCCAAGGCAGAGAGCGGGGGCAGCGGCCTCCTGGGCCAGAGAAGGTGCCTCGTGTCCCGTCTCAGAGACAAAGCTGTCTCTGCTGCCATCACCGTGACGAGAGCGTGGTCAAGCTCCCTCAAAAAGGGGCCAGACGAGGATGTGGAGAAAAAGGAACTCTCCTGCACTGCTGGTGGGAATGCAAACTAGTACAACCACTATGGAAAACTGTCTGGAGGTTCCTCAAACTGCTAAACATGGAGCTTCCCTATGACCCAGCAATCCCACTCCTAGGTATCTACCCAAAAGACACAA
>NW_004567117.1:44920351-44934702 GCF_000260355.1 Condylura cristata | reverse complement strand
TTCATCCCAGTGCCTAGAAAACCTCTCTCAGACCTGCTTAACGTCTCTGGGCTTCAGGCTTCTTGTTCGTTCGATGAGCCGTGGACGGAGGGGATCTGAGACCCCGTCCAGCCCCTGCCTCCCTTCCCATCCTGCCAACACCAGCTCCCCTCCCGGTCCACTGCTTTCCCACGTCAGCCGGTGCCAAGCGTGAGCGCGGCAAGCCGGCAGCGAAAACACAGTAGCTCATTTGTCTCTAGAAGGGCCTGGTGGGGAGCGGCCACCGCGGGCGAAGTCAGATTTATGAGACTGGGGCGGCTGAGGAACCATCCCCAGAGATGGGCAGAGGCCGCATCCACTCAGGCTCGTGGTTCCGGGTCCCCCCAAGTTCCCCCCCCCAACCCTCCCCTCCAGCGGCCACACCTGCACCTGCCCCAGGCCAGAGGCCTGGAGTTGCCACCGTGCCAGGGAGTCATGGTGCAGAAACACGTCGGTGCTCCAGGAAAAAGTGAAAGACCCATCTTGATGCCCAGCGTCCCGCTGGGGTGAGGTTCCACGGGCATCCTCAAGCCCGCCCCCCGCAATGAGCCAAGGCCCGACTTTCACCTGTGAATGAAGCAGACGTCCTAGGAGCTCAGAAAGAGCTCTATGAAGCTTAAAATCCTAAATGCAGCTTTCTTATTTGGCATCTCTCCCCACAAGATGAATAATATATTTTGAAAGAGACAGTGTGGCTCCATCCTGGTCAAAGGTCATAGCAACACGGGGACCCTGAGCATCTCCCCCTTAACTGCCTGGCCGCCACCGCTCAGAGCTGACCTGGTCGCCTCAGCCTTGTTTCAAGGGCAATGAAGACGCTTCCAGAACAATCACGCTAGCTCAGGCCGCATCGCTCCTCGGAAGCCAGCGAGGCGCTAAGCCGCGCTGGTTTCTGGCTCCCTCCGTGAACGTGTCATATGATGAGCCTGTGGGGCGAATCGCGGAATGGACCCTTGACAAAGCAACTGTACTCGTGTTGCAGAGACAGAATCTGGTGCCTACAGGGATGGCCAAGCCCAGCTTTCAACTTTTCTATGCTAAAGCTTTTGGAGCCAAACACTGGGGGGAAATCCATCCGGTAAGATGTTTACGGGCACGCTGAGGCTGTTTCCTGGGTGTCGGGGGCCGGCTGGAGGCCTGAGTGGGGGGCGGGGAGGGACGCCGCGCAGCGTGGCTGGTGGGCAGGAGGCTGAGACTCCGCCACTGACAGAAAGCAGCGCCTCATCCTCGGCCTGGAGTGCAGACCCCAGCTGTCCAGTCAGGAGAAGACACCAGAGAGCCCCAGCTCTCCCCAAGGCCCACCCCGAGGGTGTGGCCCCCCAGACTGCTGGGGACATTCTTGTTAGACTTCCGTTTTACTCTGCAAACCCCCTCTCCTTGCAAATCCCTCAGCGTCTCCGGCATCACCTGTGTCCTTGGTAAGGCCGGACTCAGCAACGGCCATCTGCCTCCAATCAGTCGTTAGGAGGAGCAGGGGACGCCCCTGCACCCCACCAGCCACCCCACCCGCCCTTCCTCAGTGTGCACAGTTGCGTGTGGCTTTCTGGGAAAACATCAAACCAACCTAATTAGACCTGTCCCAGGTGCCCACACACAGGAGCTGAGGACCTTTCAGAAAGAGGGCGACAGAATTCGGGGCTCCTGTTCCATCCGGGGGTAAGCGTCCCCTTCCCAGAGGCCACTCTGGCAGACTCCGCCAGGGCTGGGGGAGCCCGTGGCAGGCAATGGTGTCTAAAAAGGTGCTTCAGCGCCAACAGCCACAGGGGTTCTCCTCACCCCTCGGCCTTGCACCTCCCCATGCAGATGCTGAAATTTTGAGGTCTCCCGGCATCGACCATGAGGCTCAGAGACACCAGGACACTGGTCTCTGCCCCAGACACAAACGGTGGGGCCTCTGGGGGAGATGTCTGCTGCTGGATAAAAGGAGCCAGTCAGCTCCTTGCCCCTTTGACAGACCCCCACTCGCGCACGGCCACCTGTGACCGTGAAGGATCGAACCCCAGGACCCCCAGGACTCTACGTTGCCAACCGACCTGGGAGCACAGCTCTGGGTTTTCGGCAAATGTCCTCTCTGGACAAGTAAACCCTTCTACCTCGTGCTCGTAGCCTGCTCCTAACGAGACACACCTGACTCGGATTCTGCGCTGGGACCTGCCGACAAGACTGGGGGGTTCTGGAAACAGAGCACAGAAGCAACACAAGGACAGCAGTAGCCAAATCCATGGAAAACTCGTGTAAAACATATGTTGTTAGTTCATGGAAATACTCACCTGGCAGGGTAAGAACCAGCTGGAGCGATTCCAAGCTGCCACAGCCTCCGGGTCAATTTAAAGTGCTCTCCAGACTTTTCTGGAAGTAATTTCCAGAACCCTTCCTTCATTGAGGAAGCGCTTACTCACCCCGGCCACACAAACATAAAGACCAAGGAAATGTTGAGAACAGTTTCTCATGTTTATAGAGTGACTATCCCAGGAGAGACCGATCATTTCATTTTTTTAATAATAATTAATCCAGGCAATATCCTGATGGGCAAGTGGGAGGGAAATGGCTCATTACCACCAGTTAGAAGAACACGGAATGAGGTGATTTCCTACCCATCCAGCCAACACCCCACTTCCCACCCTCCCCCCACCCAGCAGAGACAGCTGGTAAACCAGCAGAGGTCAGATTGTCTCACCCTAAATCCCAGTCTAGCCGCTCTCCCTCAGGAACCCGCCTTCCCAGGACGCAGCCGATGATCCGATGACTCACGCCGCCCTTGCCTCTCCCAGAAACCACACCAGTACACGGAGGCCCCAGCCTCGAAAGGCAAATCAAACCAGCTCATGTACGTCATTGCAATTAAGACATGCTAGGTTTTATTTATTTTTTTTTTGTCTCCCAGCCATTTTTTTTTTCAGATTTATTTATTCATACAATAATTGGGGTTAAAAAACAAAAAGAATTGGGGTGCAGGCCACAGATGCAGGGGGCGGATAGGCGAGAGGATTCCCCAGAGAGAGAGCGGGGAGCAGAATGGGCAGATCCACTGAAGTACACTGCTGAGGGGAGCAGCGGGGAGACAGGAGGGGTCTGCTGCACCCTGGGGGTCACTTCCTGGCCGGGGGTCAAACTCATGCTGCAGTGGCTGCCATTAAATTGATAGCTCCGTGTCTAACCCCTGCGCTGCCAGGGAGGGCCCCAGGGTTAATTTCTTATTAATAAGGTACCCCCACGGCCCACGAAGCTACACATTGGTATTTAAAGGTAGACTTGGGGTAGTTGTAAGTGTACATGTGAATATGTGAATTCTAGGGCAACCCCTAACAAGGCTTTTAAAGTGAAATATAAAATGATATTTAAGAAAAGCAATAAAATGAAATCCATGAAAGCCTCCATCATCACCACAAGGCTGAAGGAGAGTGGAAGACAGAACTGGCAGGGGGCAGGGGAGAACAATGGTAGCAAATAAACAGTATGAATATTGCAGATACTAATCGAGTGACATAAAAAAAATCACTTTGAGGCCCTCCCTGGTGGCGCAGCGGGTTAAAGCACAGCACTAAGAACCTAAAGCCACTTCTGCATGAGTTCGATCCCCGCCTGCCCCGGAGGTGACCACATGGCGCGGCAGACCTCTCCTGACCCACCCGCTGCTCCCCTCAGTAGTGGACTTCGTCCATCTGCCTGTTCTGCTCCCCACTCTGTCTCTGGTGAAGCCTCTCACCGCCCCTGAGCCTCTGGCCTGTACCCAGTTCTGTATGCACAAATAAATAAATCTTTAAAAAAATCACTTTGAATGATCAAAAAACAAACCCCAACTATGTCATCCATAAGAAACCCACCGTCAGTTTAGAGACACACACAGATTAAAAGTAAGTGGATGAAGATTTGGCTGAAGTTCCCAGACACACCCAGAGTGAATGCTGTCTACTTATTTATCATTATAAAATTTCAATAATAGAGTTTTTAAAAATATATGCACATGTTTATATTTAATATAAACATTTGAAGATTTAAAGAACTGATTATAGCTCAGGGCATTAAGAACATCTTAGTAGATTCCAAAACTTACACAATATAAACTCACATTCTCTGACTGCAGTGCAGGAAGTAACTAATATAACTTTTTAATTGGTAAAATTTAACAACCGCTCCCCACCGACCTCCCTGACAGGCCATCTTGCTTTGGGAGAACGAGGAATTACTTGTGTTTTGGTGGTGTTTTTCCTGCCATGGATATGTCAGAAATTTCCCTTTTCTTTTTTATGCAAAATAGCTGGTCTTAAAGTTTCTGGGTTGTGCATCTCTTTGCCTCGAGATCAGCTAACTTTTGTTTCCGGAGATGAAAGAAGTTTGGAGACAGGAGTAGCCATCCTTATAGCAGATAAAATAGATTTCAAACTAAAAGAGGAGACGGGAGACGCAAAGGACACTATACAGTGATCAAGGGGAAAACATGCCACAAAGAGATAACCACAATAAGCTTTGATCTCAGGCTAAAATTGTGTCCCTTCCTGGGGACTTCTCCAGGTGGCCAACCTTGTAGAGGGGCTGACTGCTAAGGGTCCAGGCAAGGACCAAACACCAGGGGTTTTGAAGTGGCAGCCAAGATTCACAAGGACACATTTGACGAGGAGGGTGAGGAAGCCACTATCAGAAATTGCCTTCAATGAAACATTCTTGTAGTCACCTGCTGCTACTTAAAAACTATCCATAAACTTGAAATCACTGCTGACCTCGAGACAAGCATGTTCTGTCGTATCTCATTCTCATCCTGTGCATCCAGAATTTGGACAGGGATCAGCTGGGCGGTTCTTCTGTTCTGGGTGGGGCTGGCAGCAATGACTTGCTGGAATTCAGCTGGCAGCAGGGTAGAGCATTAGGATGGCTTTCTGGGCATGTGCCATCATATGCGGAGCCTGGGCCAGGATGCTGGGGACCAGGGGGGCTGTGTCTCTCAATGGAGACCCACCGGTGACCTCCCCCATGGAGAGGTTTCGTTCAGCTGGTGGCTCGGGTCTCCAGGAGTGACCCAGGCAGGAACACCTGGTCATTTATAACCAACCTGGTCCAGATGTCTCCTAGTGTCACACTGTCTCCTGGTTGAGGCAGTCACAATCCAGCCCTACCCTGGAAGGTGGGGTTGCCAAAAGCTTGCAGCCATGGTCTTGGAGCATCCCAGCTGTCTACAGAAGAGCTTAGACTAGCAAGGCTGAAAATCAGGAGTCTGTTCCAATTCCCTGGCCTGCCTGGGTGACCACAATGCATACAGAATATGCCCAATGGAAGAGGAGGCAGAAAGAGGCTGAGTGTTGGTTTAGGTATAAATTTTTGATCACACAAGGAAGATAGCCATCAATTCTTACTAACCTTTGACACTGTACTAACAAATTTACTCATGTAAAAACTAATTAGTTCCACAAAGCTTATTTGTGCTTAAATATTTCATGTCTACTTTATTAATTGAATCTCTTCCTCACTTTGACTTTTCTGTTTACTGCTACTGCTATCATCTTCGCGGCATCAAGCGCTACAAACCTGCTACCTTTGAAGTGCCCATCAAAGACTGGCACTGTTCAGACAAGCTCAGGTGTAGGCACATGGGTGCACATTGCTTTCTGGGGTCTAGAGGAAAGCGTTTCCTAGATGATTCAGGTGTTGGCAGAAATTAGTTCTTGATGTGGTGAAACCAAGGTCCCTGTTTCTTTGACGAGTTTTGTTTCCAACTTCTAGATCCTGCCCACATGCCGGGGCCAGGGCATCTCCTTCATCCCTCCTCAGACCCCCTCCACCTGCCTCTGGCAGGACCACATCTCTCTTGCCCCTGGAGTCAGCAGGGGAGGTTATCTGTCATCAAGGGGTCACCAGCTCAGAGTGATCCCTTTCGAGAACCCAGAGTAATCTTGCTCCTGAATTCCTCAATGGAACCACATCTGTGAAGTTCATTGCCTTGTAACTTATTCATACATTCTGGGGACATGGACTTTGGGTTGGGGAGACACACTACTTTCTGGCTCCAGAGTCTTTTTTGGGCAGTGGGGCTACATGAGAGTCCACCACTATCTCTGGATTTTCTTGTTTCCTGTAAAGCGAGATCAGGTGTGACTCTCCTGCATACCCACACAGCCATGCTCTTTCTCCAAACAGTGCTCTTTCTAATTCTGTTGTTAGTATCCCAAGTTTCGCTAGAGTCCAGAATATTCACATAGAATCATCAATGATGATGGTTTTCCTTTTTGTTTGTATTACAATATATGATGCCCTTTATATAGAAGAATATAAGATACATACATGTATATATGCACACATATTGTACATAGAGAAAAAGTCATGATTTACAAGGATTTAAAATAAGGGAGAAAGGAAGATTGCATTAATTTTCTCACCATCCTTATCTTTATTAGCACAAGGGTCTGCTAGGCATTATTATTCATTTTAGTAAATAAGTTTGAGAAAAAATCAAGTCCTAGACTCATGGTATTATAACAATGTTATGATCTTATAGCCCAGGTTTTTATCACCTTTGTGTTGTAAAACCAGTTATATGATGAACAGTTAAGTGGTCTATGATTAATTGCTAAAGTGAGAGCTATAAACATGTAATCAAATTCAGTATCATGAAAGACCAAAGTTATTAGGGAATTTTTTAATCCTGTAATCTGTCTTACTATCCTATAATCATCTATGCAGGCAAAAAATAAAATCTACTAAACTGTAAGTCAATGAGAAATGCAACTGAAAAAGTCATGCTAAAATTCAAACAGATCACTATAATATATACATTCATCTGTTGGGTCAGGCAAGTTATTTCTAGTACAAGTTCTGAATAAAAGCAAACATATCCTGATACTAAAATGGCATTTTTACTCTGTCTAAGGCTAAGAAGGAAATGAAAAATGAAAAAAATAGTAAAACACGGATTTCTTTTACCCAGAATTTTACTAAGGTTTTAGTGACTTGAACAGTTAGACCTCTTGAATTTTACTTCCTCTGAGAACAATAGAAATACATTCCCACCCTGTTACAGCCTTATCAGCAAGTTCCTATAGAGAACTTTCAACTGGAACAGTTCAACAATACGGTTTATTAAAAACCAAGATTCTATCAATTAGTGATGAAGTCTGGCAAGTTAGTCGTTGAAATGTTACATATTTAATGTACTTAGGTGAACTGTTTCATACCCGTGAGCTAAAACCTCATTAATTAAATTATTTAAATGCAGAATTCACTTTTAATCTTCCCATCAAGTGGCAGAGGTGACAGCTGGAGCAGCCAGTGCTTCAGCAGAGCACAAGGGAGCAAAATCAGTGTTTGGTTCAAAGCGCTCTTAAAAGTCAAATTCAGATTTGACTTTTCCAGTTGGCGTTTGCCAATCTTTGAATTCCACCGATCGTCTTTTAATTCTAAACAGAGAAAAACTACGTCCTCAGAAGTGATGACAAAAGAAAACCAGATCCCTGCTGGAAGCCGTCTAGCGCAACTGTCACCTTCGTTAGGGAAAGAAGTCATCAGCGAGGGCAGCCGCGAAGGCGTGAACTCCCGCAAACCCCACCGCACCCTGGTGCCCACCTGGACTGCGCCTCCATTCAATGGCTCCAAAATTACATGAATTTTAATAAGAGCTATTTTCATCTTTCACAAATCAAAGGGTAGAGCTCAAAGTCGGGTTAGAGCCTGCGGCTCCGAGGGGCGTTTTCACACGAACACCAGCCCACTGCCTGGGCACCGGCCCGACTGGAAAACAGCAGCCGAGAAAGCCTAAATTGGTCAATTATTGAGGGGCCCGGGGTACACCTGGGGTCCCGAGGTCACAGCAAAGCATGTGTGCTTTTACCTCCCGCTCCCGTATGAGGTTTTTACATAAACGGCTTCACCGGGAGCCCCGGCCGAGAAAGCAGCGGGGGACCAAAGAAGAACAGGCTGTGGATTTGAACCTTCAGTGGGGTCGTTTCAGCAAGCGGAAATTTCCTTTAAATATTTTCACATGCTGAATCTCCACACCCCCTCACCCCTAAATAAAAGGGTGATTCTGGTCTCTGAAGAGGGGGATTTCTGTCGTTGTTACTGGAACATCACGCCCTCGGGCTGCGGAGTGCTCGACAGTTTGGGGTGGGCAGGCGTGTGTCATGGCGTGGCAAGAGGGAGAAATATTAACCCCATGAAACCCCACGTTTTGCATCCAGAGTAGATGAAAGGAAAAAAGAATTTGGGTTGGGTTTGTCTAGTCTTTCAACAACCAAAAGGTCCTTATGGGGTCACAGGTACCACGAGATCATTAAATATTTAATTCAATGGGAAAAACTTAAGTTCTTCCCATTAAGCAACCGCAGTTTTACAAAATGGGAAATGAGGTGATGTGGGACATGTTACACCCAGGGACTCTTGTATACATTCTGTAATTCATGTATCTGAGCATTACTGAAGGATTGTTAGACTGAAGACACTTTCAAATTAAAAAAAATTTCCATGTAGGCAAGATCCATTAAAAGTTACAAGTACTAGGCCCAGTGTAATTCAGATCTCATCTTTCTTGCCCCTTATCTTAATGCTCCATAAAAATAATTGATTGACTTCACTGAGGATTCTTAAAGTGTGTTCTGCTTTCTTCTCACGTTGCTGTCCCCTGGCATACACAACTAGCTTTATCCTGACCTGCTTTATATGTTTTCTTTGATTCTCATCAAAACAAAGAGCAACCAACTTAGGCAGGCAGGACTGGGGAGGGGTCAAGTACGGGAGCACAGCGACGGCGCGTTCCAGAACGTCCAAGCTGAAAGCCGGCTCAGTGGGGACGTGCAACCGACAATTGGCAGCTGCCCAAGTGATTTTGAACTAGTAAGGGGCAGGTCGGAGGAAAAGTCCAAAGATCTTCACGTAACCCCCCACGAATCATCATCAAACTCAAAAAGTTCATGCACCGGCAAGAAAAAAAAAAAAGGAACTTAGGAATGAAGACGATCCGCCAACTAACTCTCTGGGGGCTACAGCTCACTGTTAGGGAGTCGAGCAGGCCGCTGTTCGTGACACGCTCCGAACAAGCTAGCTGAGATTCACCTCTGAATTAGCTGATGAAAAGAGTTTGTTGAAAGGTGTGAGAAAAAGAATCTAAAGCGAATGTTTAACCCTCCTGGTGATTAAGAACTCTGCAAGCTCCGACCGCTACTCGGGCGGCGACCCTTGTCCACCGAGGGGCGTGCAGGGGCGGTTTTCAAATCAACACAGTCCGAACGCTGTGCCTTGCAGTCCAGTCTGTCTGCAGTGTCTTTTTCGGCGTTAATTTTAGCCCTGGCTTAGACCTTGTCCCAATTCACTCCAGCCTTAAGGCTGAAGGCTCAGGGTTCCGGCCACTCGGCTGACCCTAACCAGTCTGTCTCCCAAGTGACCTTATTTCACTTTCGCGTTTTTATTGACATGTGCTGGCCCCCGGCCTCTGGCCTCTGCCCAGGTCATGGGACAACCAGAATGAGGTAGCTCTACGCGCGTTAAAATCAGACTTTGTCTCTGGGTACCAAGGAGACGAGGAGGCAGACGTTGTCAAGGAAATTTTTATTTACACACTGTATCTAGAAGCAGATACGTAAATTCTTATACAATTAATTTCCAAAAATGTGCAAGAAATTACTATAATTTGTTTACAAACCAAAAACACTTATTAAAATCAATGGACTTTGGATAATTCATTCTGTGGTGTTCTCAGCACAAATGGTACACACCTGATTTGAAACATACAGAAAAAGTGTAAACTACAGCAATTAGGATTGCAAGTATTAATTCCATGGCACTCCAACTATAAAATTTCTTTAACCCAACATGTATACTTATTACAAAATTCTATAAGAATTTTTCATCATCTCTGGATGTACAGTTTGGATTACTTTTCAGAAATAACAACTATGCATTTGCCATGTTATGACTGATTAATAAAAAGGATGCTTATAAAAATCTTTACAGGATTAAAAAAGTATTAAAAGAAATCAAATTTGTGATTACTAGCGTACCAATACTTTTAGAATTTTAAAGTTACTTGTGGATCTGGTGAGTGTTCTTGTAGAGTATTCAACAAAACTGTCTATTGCTGGTAGTGTGATTTCTTTTTCAAATTAAGACTTCACATTCCATGAAAAGCTATTAAGATTTAAAATTATTATTGTGGATCATTCATAGAGCAAGAATCGCTCATACACAATGAGAAAGGGACAGTGATTGAAACAGGCATTTCTGAAAGCACTGTCAAGGTGGAAGTTGAGATGTGTAGAGCTGACAGACACTGCATACAGCCTGTGTGAGATTTCAGCGACTTTCATCCTCTATCAGAAACACTGGCTCAGAAGTTAGGCCGCACACACACAGCGCTTGCTTTCCTCTGTGCAATCACGTGGCCTCTGCACAGGCGCTTCATCACCAAGGTGGATGTCTTACGTAGCTGGTTTCTTAAGACACTATTTCTAGATCTATGATCATTTCCTGTGATACACTATTTTGACCTTCTAAGTTTTCCTATTATTGCACCAAGTAGAAAGAGGACAGTTTTCCTTAGAAAGAGAAACGGTGAGATTTTTTTTCAAGTACTTTCTATAGGTTTCTTATTATTTATAAAAAATGCATAAGAATGTCCTAGAAAGCCCAGGCATGCTTCTTGCCTCCATCAGACTTGTGAGGAAGTATTTGATTAAAAACAAAAAACCAAAAACCTCTGATTCATTCATTGTGACAAGAGAATGCAGTTTTCGTGCTTTTTTTACTTTGCAGAAACAACTTTAAAAAAATCGCTTACAGGTTGACGTCCAGGTCATTGAAGCCACCATTCAATAAGATCCAGAAATTTACTGAAATTATATCTGCATGAAACGTCATGATTCTTTTCCCCACGCCACGGAGTGCTACGCCTGCCACACGTCTCCTCTACACAGAAGCAGAGACACGCGCGATGCGCTGCGGCTGTGAAGAGCCACCTGCCGATTATTTGATGTCATCAGTACCCAGTCAAACCCTAGCACTTTCAGATTGAATTAGAATAGGTGGTTTTAAGTGACGATTATACAAAAGCACGCAAAAAAAAAAAAAAAATGGCTTTCTGATTAAAACAGCAAGACTTGCCATCCACAAAATAAGAACACGAAGTACAGTTTTAAAAAGCAGGAAGTGGAGGTGAGAATAATCTGAAGCTGAAACCAAATGGCTAAATTTAACACGAGGGCCGTGAAGAGACGCGGGGGCAGGTCCTGCCCACGTCCAGCGGGCTTCAGGGCAGTCCAGAGACCTCTGTGCCCCGGGATCTCGCAAAGACACATGCACGTGCTCCCGGACAGAGAAGCCGTCTCAACATTTATTAACAACGCACAGTGACTCTGACTCTACCTGCCATCTAATGTAGATGCACAGGGGCTTTTAACTCACCCTAGATATATTCTAAGTTGCTTTAAAAATAAATAGTTTTGCAAAAAAATAGTTTAAATGTCTTGCATTAATTTGATAACAAGTTTACAACTCTGTAATAGTTTTTAATCCAAACAGCTTACAGTGAACACGTACGTTATATTATTACAGTTTACTCCATACTCCGTCGGGCGAAAACATGAAAGGGAGACTCTGAGAAGGTACAACCCACCCTCCGGCAAGAGCAAGTACCAAACGCCCTAGCTCGGTATTACGGCATTGTGCCTTTTCTTGGTGATCTGCAGCTGAGACCCTAAAAACCAGAGAACAGCGGGGGCACAGAGATGGTTCTCACAGAGCCGTGAGGTTTGCCTAAGACAGCCTCACCGTGTATCACACGGTGAGAGCACAGAACTGAGCCACACAGGAAGAAACGTTATGAGATGACACAGTTCATGGGAGACAGAAACGTGTCCTCTATAGCTGGGCAGCTGGAAGCATTTTCTGGACAGGGCAATTCTAAAACGCTACACTAAAGAACCACACAGCCACAAAACACCGCATTTAATAGCAACTGAAAAATACTGGGGCGAATGTCCCCAGCCCCCAACAACTGAATCAAAGAGATAAAAGAACTAATGATGCCAATTTACTGTTCACTAAATTAAAAAGAAACAAGCAGAAAACCTATTTTTAAATGACAGTCCATATGGCAGGCAGTGAGACCTCCATGAGTCACATATGGTTTTAATACTTCTCTTACGGGTGCGCCACAATTTCCACAACTTTTCAACTAAAGTCACCAATTTTGGATTTCTTGGGAGGGGGATGAAAGGCTCAAATCTAGCACATCTCAATAGTGACGACAGAAAAGGGAAAAATTCACTGCTTGAAGAACGTTTTCTTTCTATTCAAACCGGCTTAACATTTTGTATATGAACTTTATGGTCTAAAGAATCAGTCCATTTATGAAAATCAGCCCTAATCAAATTCACCCAAGGAAATGTGGACTAGGATAAAATATTTTGAACAGATAAAATATTTTACCAAAACAAAGTATAGATAACACACAAAAAAATTGCTAACACAGGAGAAACTAAGACCACCTAGTATTTCTTTAGTAGTTCTGAGCTCCTAAGTCTTTATAGGTTATGCCAATTTGCATCAGTTTAATGACAGAAAAAAGCAACAATTTCCAAGTTGGTGGTATGCTGTTACGACTTAAAAATATAAGGCCATTTTTTAAACTAGAAAAACTAAGAGATGAAAATGAAGGCCACAGAAAAATCTGACTTTTCACATCCAAGAAATCAGCACAGCCTAAAAGCTAGCGGAGACCTGGGAAGGGCACCGAGTGGGCCTGTGACCCGTTCCGCTGCCCACGGTTACGTCGACTCGTAGTGGGGCACAAATCTACACTAGGAAATGAAAATCCTTTTCAGAGTTACGTGTGTTTTGTATCTTATCACACAAGCGCCTCACTTAACACTAGCTTTCCAAACGGGCCATTTAGAGGAACAAACAACCACTGTCATTCTGTAAGCTTCATTCCACTTTTCAGAGGGTTGAACACACGAAATGTGCTTTTTGCTTCTAATGCATAAAAATCACAGTGGATAGCAGCAGAGGACGGGGGCGGGGGGAGGAGAATCTGGTCGTTCACATTGTGATTATTTGCACATTGATGAAGACAATTCACACTTCTAAAACCTCAAGACTTCCCTTCTTAAGGAACCAAAACGAACCCAAGACACCGTGCCGACCTTCCCCACTCCTAAACGAGCTGATCACTCTTACACATAAAACTGAACTCATACGGCAGCAAACGACTCTGACAGCAATGGAAGTTTGTAAACTGTATTTCCATCTCTTTTTCCTCATTCCCGAAGTGCCAGGTACAGAGTTCTCAAATGCTCTCAGTAGTGCTTCTCCTGCAGATAATCCTTCATTTTGTTGGGCAAAGGCAGTTTCTGGATCAGGTCTATGCGGGTGTACTGGCGGATGACGAAGCGGCACAGGTACTGCAGGGAGCGCACCTGCATGAAGCGGGACACCGGGCTGGTCAGCCGCACCGGGTAGGTGGCCGAGCCCGGCAGGCGCGACCGCGAGTAACAGAACGCTCCGTTCTCAGAGTCCCTGACTGAGTGCTCGATCAGGTCCACGATGGACGTGTGTCCTTCCACGTCGGGCTGCTCGTAGAAGCTGAACCTGCCGTTGGAGTGCTCGATCCGGGTGTGCAGCGTCTTGCCGTGGGAGCGAAAGCTCAAGCTTAAGAGATACCGGTCATCAGAACTGTCCCGGACCAGGAAGGACCCGTCGGGCACGTCGGCCAGCTTCCCCTCCGCCTCCCAGCGGGTGATGGGCCCCCAGTACCAGCCCTGCTTGGCCAGCTTTTTCAGCTCCTCCGTCAGGCTGGTCACCACCATGGGGCCGCTGCTCTGCACCGAGTCGTAAACTCTGGCCACCCCCGGCGCCGAGGTGGGGTCGAAGTTCAAATGACAGCGCACGCTGTCCGCCCCGGGGGCGTCGGGGCCGCCCAGCCCGCCCAAGTTCCTTTGGATTGGATTCGTCTGCATTGGAGGTAGCAACGGTGAGAGTGGGGGCGCGTCGCTGGGCCCCGCCCGGGGGCTCTGCAGCATCACCCCCGCGGTGCCGATCAACACGCCGTCCACCGGCGGGCCCGCGCACAGCTCCGGGGCCACGCCCAGGTCCTGGTCTCCCTGATTCTCGCCCTCCGAGGGGGCGCCCCCTGCCCCTTGGGGCGGCCCCGCGGAGACCTCCATGGGGGAGGAGCTGTCCAGACAGCAGCTGCGCGACCCCTCCAGGGGGTACATCCCCTCGTCCAAAGGCACAGTATACTGGATGTAGTCCTGAGGCGTAAGGCCAATGACGACAGGCACGTGGTCCTCCAGGCGGAGGTGCAGGTCCCCGCGGCGCGCCTCGGCGCGCTTGAGCGCGGGGCTCCGCTCGGGGCC
>NW_004567117.1:44919279-44920251 GCF_000260355.1 Condylura cristata | reverse complement strand
GAGCGCGGGGCTGGGGCCCGCGGCGTGCACCAGCGCCTTCACGCTCACCTCCATCGTGATGCACGTCTCCTCGGAGGCGGTGGGCCGCAGGGGCCAGGGCGTGGGGCTGTAGTGGTGGCTGCGCAGCGACGTGGAGCGCATGGGCCGCTGGGCCCGCGCGTCCTTGAACACCACCGGGGCCGAGGCGCAGGAGAAGGCGTCGGCGTCGGCCGCGCCGCCGGGGGCCGCGCCGCCCTTGCCCTTCGGCTTCTGCTTGGCGGACAGCCGTCGTTTCAGGGTGCCCATGAGGCTCTCGCTTTTGGCCCGGTTCTTGCCGCCCTTCTCCTCTTCGCCGCTGAGGTCGCAGCTGGCCATGTCTTTCCCGTAGCAGCTACCGAATAAGGAATCATCTTTTCCAAAATCACTGGCCAGTGAGGGTGGCTGCACGACCATGAAATCCGCCTCTTCTTTACTTTTGCTCAAGTTGAAAGACTTTCGGAAGGTCTTGAGGCTGATTTTCTTCATTATGACTCGCGACCTACGGCGAGGGGCCCGGTTTCTCTGCAGTGTCACCCTCAGACATCGGGGGAGGCGGCGATGCTGCATCGACGGCCCTTCCCGGCTTCATCCGCCCACTGGGGCCATTTTCTAAAAAAAAACAAAACAAAGGGGCACCAAGTTAAAAAAAAAAAAACACGTTAGAAAAATACTTCACAACTAGCTGGACCCTTTCGCTCTGAGCAAGGTCACCGAGCACGCCCGCGGTGAGCCTGACCACAGCGGGGCTCGGCGCAATCGTGACAGAGGCCAAGTAACAGGACAGACTCGGCGCCTAGCAGAGGGCACAAGCAACTGCTGCAGCTCTGCGGCGCGCAGATGCCGGAAGCACGATGAAATGGCACCGAGCCAGTAAGATGAAGTTCGGCGCCCTCCCTGGTGGCACAATGGCACAACGGCTCGGCTCGACGACACCTCGCTGCCGGCAGCCGCTGC
>NW_004567117.1:44908646-44919144 GCF_000260355.1 Condylura cristata | reverse complement strand
TCTCTGGTGAGTCCTCTCACCGCCCACACCTCTGGCCTGCACCCCAGTTCTTGTGTACATAAATGGATCTTTAAAAAAGAGAGATGAATTACTAACCTGGCCTTAGAAAGAAGATATGAAATATAAGTAAAATAATCTGTTCACCCGGGAATGTATAAAATTATGTTGAAATTTTAAAATTAAAAAATGAGCAGAACGTGTCTGTGTCGCAGGAGCCCGCTGCTGGGCCCAGCAGCTGTGCCCGGCCCCAACAAGCTCGGCTGGTCTGCAGCCAGTCCGGCAGCCGGCAGCCTGACTCACCAGGTCTCACGCCCTCCGCACTTGCTGCGGCTCCGATCAGCCGGCCTTGTCCGTTCATTTCACTATTAGCGAGAATTTGTAAGTACGATTCTTCATAATCACGGAAACTATACTTGTTTGTCTTAACAGGCTGAAAATGACGAGCTAAGGAGTAATAAAGCCTTGATCTAAGCGATAATTTCCTGGCTCATCTGCGAATGAGTCCAATTCTGCCCACCGAAATACAGGCATCAAGTCGTACAGAAATGAAAAAAAAAAAAAAAAAAACTTAATTGCCAGTGCCCCAAAAGAAAGGATGTGAATCCAAGGGAAAGAAAGCAACACAGCTGGCCCGGGGAAAGGAGCGCTGTGAAGGACGCCCGGGGACCCGCCGGCGCGCAGGCCACACGGGGCCTCTCAGACCCAGCGGACCTCGAGGGTCCAGGCCGTCCACCTTCCAGGTGAGAGACAAAGACATTCCGCACTCCGGGCCTGGCTGGGCAAGTGCTTCCTCTTTCCCACCATCTGTCAGGGAATTCTTCAGAGAAGCTATTCGTGCTCGTGAAGTCTGCTCCGGCCAGCAGCGAGTTCTCGCCCCCCCTTCCTGGCCCCAAATACTACACCTTTCAGTGCATGTCACACTGTGACTTAGAATTCCTTGTTTCTTTATTCTTAGCTCACTGCGATAGCTTCCCAGCCAGAATGAACCACTGTAGAGACCTTTTCTTACTCATCTGTATATCCCCAACCAGAACTACTGGTTCTACTATATACGGCTTCAATTCTGGTATTAAGTATTTCCTGACTGTCAAGTAATAGAAGGGAAGGAAATTCTTTAGTGTGTAGACTGCAAATCTGGCTAAATCTACTCTCGTGGAAATGAAGCTTCTATTTCCTGCAAAACCTAAAGTCATCATCGCAAGTGATCAAGGATTAGCAATTCTAACAAGACCACCTGGAAAACACCTGCACATGTGACATGGCATGGAGTGAGCGCGCAAAGGTGCAATTCTACCAAAGAGCTAGCAATGAGGAAGAGTAAATCTATGAATTGCCCCTCAAATACTTCGCTTCACGCTATGCAGTTACCTAAGCACACTTAGAAATAAAAATGTGATTCCAGAAAGAGGTGACGGCAGGGTTGGCGATGGCATGCTTTACACACGGACTAACTGTCACAGGAACCACATGTAAGACCCCCACTGGGTACTTAGTAAGCACCCCACTAGGACAGCAAGGGTTGAAGGCTGTCCTATGCACTTCAAGGCCATTCCGTAGAAAGCCTTCACCATCTGTTTCCTTCCATTCGTAAAATACTCTACAGGACCCGAGAGGAATTCATGTTTCAGACAAAGCTAAGAGATGAAATCTGAGGGCTCTGGGCAGGGCAAAAAAAAGAGGCCAGACAGAGCAGCAGGCTTTGAACATGACCCATGTCTGGACGCTGTGAAGCCAGCCAGACCGGACACAGACGCGGGAGAGCGCACGGTAAGTGCTGACCTGGTACACGTTAGGGTGTGGGTGGAACCCACGAGTGGGTCTTCAAACTCCTCGACCATACCTGGACTCTTCACCCAGCACTCACCAGACCCGCAGTGGACCCTGCCAGACAGAGGTCAGCCTTCAGAGGACACCGGGCGGCGGAGAGGCACCAGGCCGCCCAGGCCAGGCACCTCCAGGAAGAGGCTGTGCGACAGCGCAGGCATTTAGCACAGAAGCCAGGCCACCTCACCAGCACCGGGGACAGACACCCACGAAGGCAAGGCAAGCCCCGGAATGCTGGGCTTCCTGCTTTGCATGCCGTGAGCCCCAAGACCGTCTCAAACGCCTCTCCGGGGAGCCTGTCAGACCAAGGCTGGCATGATCAGAGAGCCAGTCATGCAAAGGAAAGGTGCACTGGAGAGCAACTTTCTACACTGCGCATACACAAAGGCAATTGTCAATTCTGACAAGCCCAGTGGGCCACGATCTAGGCTGAGGAGGACTGGGGCACCATTAGGCTGCTCGGGTTGTCAGTGCTGAGAAGAAAGAAAAGGGCAAATACCATGATGGTCCAGTTTATACATGCACATGCCAGTTTTCTGCTTTTTAAAGATTTTATTTATTTATATTTGCATAGAAGAACGGGGTGCAAGCAGGAGGTGCAGGGGATAAGAGGATGCACCAGAGACAGAGCAGGGAGCAGAACAGGCAGATCCACCGAGGTACGCTGCTGAGGGGGCAGCGGGCAGACAGGAGAGGTCTGCTGCGCCTCCCTGGTTGGAAATGGAATTCAGGCTGTTGAGGGGTCCATGCGGTGGTAGCGCTGAGCATCACACACACAATACACCACCAGGAATTAACTAATGACAAACAACAACAACAAATTGTCTTATCTAAATGCCAGATACATATGTCTTAATAAAATGTAAGATGCTAAGTCAATCACTTGGAGCTGTTTGTGCTCAGAAAGCATTACCCAAGCTTCCTGAATAGACCAGACTGCCTCCATTTTTGTTGAGTTCAAGTTAACACGTAAGCATCAGAGAGACTCAATATGACACAACTGCATATGAAAATGTTATTCACGTATAATGTCCATTTCCAAGTTAATTCTCCATAGTGCCCTGGGTTCATTATGTAACTCTTGTAACGCTAAATAACATTCGACTCCAATTAGAAGTCATTGATTGAAACATGACACCCACAACAGTTCTAGACCCTTCTGCGTTCTTCCAGTTATAGCTATAATAGCCCTCCCATGACAAATGTGCAAACATGCATGTGTGTGTGTGCGCGCGCGCACGAATAAGGCAGCTATGGAGACATACAGACTTGCAGTACTTTCTTGAGACAACGATCATGTATAACTGGTCAAGCACAGCGATCAGGCACCTGCTCACCTCACCCGTCACTCCCCACTGCAAATCACAGCTTAGCACCATTTAACAGCTGAGCACCATTTAGGTACAGACCTAGCGCCTAACGCCCTACCCCATCTGACCCTTCCTTCCCTGCTCTCATCTGCCCCTTCACACTCTTCCTCAACACGGAACTTTCTAACAGACTGCTCCTTTGATTGGCATTATTCTCTTTGACTACTTCCTTTCCACATCAAGCCACCTGGGTTCCCCAGGGAGCCACACCCTGCTCTTCCTGACGGGGACCCCTCCCCATTACATAACCTCAGAACACAGCAAGCCTCTCCAGCCCAGATTCCCAGCTGGGAAACACACTTAGATTTGCCTGTAAAATCTAATTAACACCTACCACCCCACAGATTACAACATACAGGAGAGCACAGACTACTAACTCAGGTTTCCTCGACATTTCTCTCCGCACCCACTTTGTACCTGCTCGGGGAACTCAAAGGCAGTGCCACTACACACCTGAGGCAGGCCAGCACGGCTCCTGGGACGCTCCCCAGGGACGCTGATTCAGCACCTGACTCCGAGGTACCCACTTTTAAATAAACCTCAATAAATATGGGGTACAAGTGGTTTTGCTTCCCACCACTGTATCCACTTCACAGCAAATAAAAGAGCCCGGTAACCACAGCAGAAGTACTTGGCAATTGTTTCTTGGTCATTATTCCCTTTTCAACTACCAGTCCATATGCAGCTTAATACTAACATTAAATAAACAAAAGTCAATTCTAGACATTAGAAACTATAAAAAGTTCTATTGAGCCATATGGTCTTTTATCTCTTCCCTTCATTTTCTAGGCAAAGATTACTCTGGAATTTTTAAGAGTATCTGTTTTTCTGTTTGCACTTCCAAAAATATATGCCATCTTTTTATAGGATTACCATCTGTCTCCTCATGCCTAAGTCAACGTTCTGAATTGGTTTTACTGCTTCTCTGATTGTAAAATTTCAAGTTTACATATCCTTGAAAATGCGCGTAAAGGTTCAGGGAAGAGGCTTTCCACAGGAATGCTTTATCCGCATGTGCAGGAGATAACACCCCCAGTGCCCTGGCCGCCTCCTTTCTAGGGGCTGATAGAGCCACCATGCCTGTCGCTACGACACCAAGGGGAAGTATCAAAACCAGATGAAAGGCGACTTCATCTTCAATGAATGAAGCAGCCTTACTATTCACACTGTAAGTGAGAAAGTGGGATCTCAGAGATTAAAATCTACCCAACAAAGTTAAGTAATTTGCAACCAGGAAATAGCAGATTCAAAATGAGAATGTAAGACCTAATTCACGTTGTTTTCCTTGATGGCCATTCACTGACTTAAAGCAGTGGTTCCCAAATATCTCACAAAGGAGTCTGCATATATGTGCTATGGCTACTGAAATATACCTTACTAGAAATTAAAACTGAGATTTAAAAATATTTAATGATTAATTTATTTGAAAATGACAATATACTAAATACAGATTAACAAGTAAGATTTTCATGAAATCGTTTCCACAGACCACAACATTCAGTAAAAGAAATGGTACTGAACTTTTTAATAAAAAAAAAAATGGATTGTTAAAAAATAAATAAATTGAAAAAAGAAAAAAAAAAAAAAAAGTGGTACTGGTGGCTCAGCTGGTTAAGCACAGCACTGTGAGGCTGTCCACGGCCACTGCAGCAGGAGTTAGGTCCCCAGACGGGAGTGACCCACAGGGCGCGGCAGACCTCTCCTGACCTGCCCGCTGCTCCCCTCGGCAGTGTATTTCGTCGACCCGCGTGTTCTGCTCCCCGCTCTGTCTCTGGGGAAGCCTCTCACCACCCCTGCACCTCTGGCCTGTGCCCCCACCATTCTTGTATGCATAATAATCTTAAAAAAAAAAAAAAAGTAGTACTGCTTTTACATTACCATAAATCTCTTTCCTGCCCAACTAAAACAGCTGGATTCTCCTATTTGCTTCTGTATTCAATCTGTTATTTGTTAAAAGTTCAAGAAGAAAATCCAGTCTCCTACAGATTATATAACTGGAATATATAACTGGAAAAGGGAAGAACATTTTTGTTTAACAAACCTTTCATGGAACTGTAGCTATTTTTCCTGTAATACAATATCAAAACTCCACAAGTGAATTTCTTAAAAGTCAGCTACAATGTAAAGCTGGAACCAATCAAGATTTTTTTATCCTCAATTAATTCAAATCCATTGGTCTTGCTTGCATACTGAATGAATCTTTTATGCATGGGTGACTTTGTAACACTGTTAGTTATTTCATTATGCAGTACCAAAAAATTACATTTGCTAATATCAACATTGATCTCATCAGAAAGTGTTTACATATCAGGAGAAGTCATATGATAATAATAATAATAGATACATATTTTCCACAATTCAAGTGTTTGCCAAAAGCTTGCATTTCACCATCATCACATCATAAAGTGACAGGCTCGCTTCGATCATTTATTGAAAACTAGTCATTAAAAACCCCGACCGAATCACCACAGCTTGTCCAGCATTTGCTCTTTTAGGTCAAAGCAGTATTAGATGGACAATGTGGCTAATCCAAGTAGCCACTCAAACAAGGGCAAAAACACCTCCCTTGGCTTTTTTCATACCAACATTTCATCAGAAGACATGTCCTCAAGGTCGAGGTTTAATAATTTTTTTTACACTTGTACCAGCGACACCGTTACTATAACTGGAACTAATCCTTTTGGGCCCTAAGTACACGGCGGTGAAGAATGACGGCTGTGAATGTGATCACAGGCCACGCCAGTTCGTGGCAGGGCACCGCCAACTTTATCCAGCATTGCTTCTGTTATCAGTGCCAACTGGCAGTGCAACGAAGGTGTTTGTGTGAAGGGCTCCAGAGGCCACATACTGAGAACTGCTTGCAAAATGGTCTGTAAAGAGTCTGAAGGAAGAAGAGACAGCGTGTGACGCAGCGAGCGCCCACACAAACCTTCACTCGGCGCGCTCACCGCTGCGCCGTCTCCGTGAACTTGGGCTGCACTGGCAACTGCTGAGCAAGTTCTCGGCGGCCAGTTCACACCTTTTCATTTCAGTCCCTTGGATTCCACTGACGGCTGACTGTCAGCACACTTTTGTGAAAAAAGGAAGCCTTTATATAAAAAAAGGAAAAATAAAGAACGGATACTAACAACCTTTCCAGAAAGGAGAGAAAATCGTAAAAAGGAGGGCAAAAGCAAGGATCTTGGCTGACAGAATGTTTGCTTTGCCAAAAAATATGATTGGGATAAACTCAACTATTAAAAGAAAAAGACAATCAGATTTGGTTTTAAAAAGTCCAACCACATCCTACTGAAATAACACTAACTCCAACAGTCTCCAGGTTTTGAAATACCATAAAATCTCTATTTGCCGTCACTTTCCACCTGCCCCCAGTCATGAGGCCTGTGATTTTCAGCAGCAGTTACGCTGCCAGCTGAATTATGTCTGGTCGCACCCACTTGAGACCAGGATGCTGCCAGTCTCAGTCCCATGTTACAGTTCCAGTACCTAGAATGCTCCCAAGAGATCTAAGCTTTTCTGAATTTCACTTCAGGGCATCATTTCAAATTGAAAACAATATATTTTTTAAGATTTACTTATTTGTGCACATAAAAGCTGGGGCGTAGGCCAGAGATGCTAGGGGTGGGTGGGTGAGAGGATTCACCGGAAACAGAGTGGGAGCAGAACAGGCAGATCCACTGAAACCCACTGCTGAAGGGAGCGGCGGGAGACAGGGGAGGTCTGCTGTGCTCTGTGGGTCACCCCTGGCGGGAGGTGGAACTAAGGCTGCAGCGGCTGCCGACAGCTTCATAGTGCTGCGTCTTAACCCCTTGCGCCACCAGGGACGCCCTGAAAATAATTTTTTAAACGTCTTTTCTATAAAAACAAGTAATTAACTTATAAACACTAAGCAGATACAGATGACTAAAAAATTTTCTGTGGAAACAAAACCCCTCTCAAGATTAGGAACATGTTACATAAGGGAAAAAAACAAAAACAAAAACAAACGAGTCCTTTCTTTGGGGAAAGATTGCTTGGCAAATGTGATTAACTTCTAATTCTACTTAAAAACGTTCCAAAGTAGAAATCACAGATGATGCGTTACATAAGGACAGAGATTACGTAATTCAGACTGACAGAGTTCAGTCAATGGTGACATAAACACTGGTACTTTCTTTGGAGACAGTAAGAGCGCCTATTGACTTTTTTCACCTAAAACAAAATATTTAGAAGTGTATGAATCCATTTGGTCCATGGACTGACAAACACTCCCAATTTTTTTTTTTTCCAGAAAAAAATCCTGTAACAGGAAATGAAAAAAGACAGGCCGGCAGTACGAAAGCTGGAGGTAAGCACAGCAAGGCCAGACAGCAAGACGGCACAGCTAGAGTCGGTCAGCGACCAGCACACCACCTCTAGGAAGAGGAAAAAACAAAAAAGAAAGAGGACGAGATTTAAGTAACATCATTACTATGTCTGTTTGGCTATAAGGGCTTCTGTGTTCTAAAAAGTGAGACTCTTTCCTGTTCCAGAACTCAGTAGTTACGAAATGTGACAATATATTAAGCAACAATGTAAGCTTCAGTGAATTTTAAAAACTAGAATGTTCTTATTATTCAAGACAATAGAACGATTCAGAACAACGAAGAGCTCAGGAGAGGGCGAACATGGACCCAGAGGCCAGCGCGCATCCTCACCGCCTCGGTCCACTCGCAGAGGGGCCCTGTCCGCAGGGCGGGCGAGGCAGGGCCTGTGCAATATGCATTAAGCCTCAACCAACGTCCTTGAAGGTTGGGTCTCGCCATGTAAACTGTATCTCAACTATTACAAAATCACTAAAAGAAACTAAAAACAAAGCAAGATAACATCTTTCACTGAAAGTTTGAAAAAGTTAAATAAATACAGTATTGGCAAGGGGGTGGAAAACTGGGTTCTCTAAGGCAGTGTAAGCTGGTGCAATTTGTGGAGGATTATTTGAAAATATTTAGCAAAATTTTAACTTCCATATGCTTTAACCAAGTAATTATGTTATTAGAAATTTGTCTTTTGGACACACACCGTGCAAAAACAAGGACATATGGAAATAATATTCCCTACAGCATTAACTTTTAAAAAAGGGCTCATTTTCCTGGCTCGCTCACCCACACCGCCCTCGCTGGGACGCACAGGACACAGCAGCCAGCGTGTCCGGCCCCAGGGCGCGGCGCCCCTCTCTCCCAGCCCTGAGCCCGGGCGGGGCAGGAGCCCACCGCGGGCACGTCTAGCAGCCGCCACCCAACACCTGCGACCCGCGCCCGGCCCACCTCCGGCCGCGCCCGCGTCAGCCTGAGGCCCAAGCGTCCGTATGGGGCAGCTGCTGGCACGCGGCCGGGCCGGCGCTCGCCGCCAGGGGACTAACAGCAGCCACGGCCCGCGGCGCAGAGCCCCGCCGGAGCCTAGAGTGCGCACCCTCGCTCAAACGCAGGACTCTCGCTGTCGAATTTACTGGGGCAAAGTGTGGCTTAACCTAAACAGCTGGAAGTGGCATGAACATCAACGGGCTGGCTGAATAAACTGTAATTCATGGTCACACGGACAGTGAGGCCAGAGCGACGCCGCGGGAAGCGCACGCTGCAGAGCAGGCCAGTGCTCTGCCGTCCCTACACAGGTACCTCGTCAGCAGGCACCGCCAGCACCTCCGAAGCGGCCAAATTCTGGTGACTGCAGAGCTCGTGAACAGAAAAGGGGTCAGCAGCCCAACAGACCTGGGGTTGCTCTCTGAAAGCTGTGCAACCCCTGAGCAAGGGGGAACACAGTATGTGTCTCAGGACCTCCCTGGCGGCGCAGGGGCTAATCGCAGGCCTGTGAGGCTACCGGCAGCCACTGCAGTTCCGTCCAGAGCCAGGGAGAGACCCCAGGGCGCGGCAGGCCCCTCCTGTCCCCTGCTGCCCCTCCACAGTGTTTCAGCCTGCTCCCCGCTCCGTCTCTGGGGAGTCCTCTCGCCTGTGCCCCAGCTCTGGTGTGCATAAATAAATAAATCTTTTAAAAATCAACAACAGGCCCTCCCTGGTGGCGCAACGGGTTAAAGCACAGCACTGAGAAACTAAAGCCACTTCCGCATGAGTTCGATTCCCGCCTGCCCCAGAGGTGAGCACATGGCGTGGCAGACCTCTCCTGACCCGCCCGCTGCTCCCCTCAGCAGTGTACTTCGTCGATCTGCCTGTTCTGCTCCCACCTCTGTCTCTGGTGAATTCTCTCGCCGCCCCTGAGCCTCTGGCCTGTACTCCAGTTCTGTATGAACAAATAAATAAATCTTTAAAAAAAAAAAAAATCAACAACAAAGATAATCATGCCAAAGCATAAACTGACATGAATAAAGCATAAACTGAAAATTATAAAACTTTAAAAATAAAGAAGATCTAAATAAAAAAAAAATCAACAACAAAGATAATCATGCCAAAGCATAAACTGACATGAATAAAGCATAAACTGAAAATTATAAAACTTTAAAAATAAAGAAGATCTAAATAAAAAAAAAATCAACAACAATGTGTGTTTCAGCCACCTGGCTTGTGAAAAGCAGAAATGCGATGCCCTAGGCGGCAAAGATCCCAACTGCTTCCTTACCCACCTCACAAGCCCCCCCACCGACCCTCACTTCTTCCCAGCTCTGCTCTCATGAGCAGTTTCCCCTAGGCACCTGCTTCGCCCCGCATCCCTGGAAGCCACACCGCCGCCGGACAGTCCCTCATCTACCACGAGGCTCAGTCTTGAGTGCCCACTCAGAACCAGGGGAAATGCTCCTCCCACACCCCCGGCATCCCCGCTGGTGACCTGGCTCCTCCCAGTCCACACCACCCACGTGGGCCGCCACGCCTCCCGAACTCCTGCCCAGCTCCTGCTCCACGTTATCACACCAGGCCCCATCCTGTGCTGACCTCGGAGTCCCGCCCTTCTGCAGAAGAGGCAGCTCCAAGTCAGAACACAAGGCCAGTGCTCAGGCCCCGGGCATCAGTGTGGGAGGACAAACACCTAGGTGGGGGCCGCCCTGTCCTGGCCCGGCAGATCCCCAATGCACCGCAGGGGAACAAGAAGCAGTTTAAAAAGCTTCTGTGGGGCCCTCCCTGGTGGCACAGCAGGTTACAGCACAACACAGAGAAGCTAAAGCTTCTTCCGTATGAGCTCGATCCCCGCCTGCCCCGGAGGTGACCACAGGGCGCGGCAGACCTCTCCTGACCGCCCGCTGCTCCCCTCAGCAGTGTACCTCGTCGCTCTGCGTGTTCTGCTCCCCACTCTGTCTCTGGTGAAGCCTCTCGCCCTCCGCATCTCTGGCCTGTACCCCAGTT